>NW_027512675.1:300000-411527 GCF_048772815.1 Callospermophilus lateralis | reverse complement strand
CACAAAAAACACACACACAGACATTAAAATGTAGGAATATATATGCCAATCGAAGTTCATCATAAAATATATAGCATCCACAGATGCAAAAATATTTATTTTACTGAACAAGGATTTATGTATAATGTTGTTCTACTAGAAAGCTCACCCATAGTTTGAATTTTCAGTTCCAACAGCGTTTAGAGGAGTGATCTCTTCTCACAAGTTGTATCTGCCAAGTCAGTCACCTCACAAAAATGAACGTGTGATACCAGGTATTCTATATAAGCATATAAAAATTCATGTGCTGAATAGGCTACAGAGAAAGGCAGAGAGGAATTTACATATTTGTTAACTTTAACAACACATGGAGAACTATTTCAATTAAAAATTGACTAGATTTATAACACCTACCATTTATCATGCAAATGGCAAGTCCAACTATACCCCATGCCTCCTCTGAACTGCTTGTATTTCTATTCTGTTTGGGTTGTTTTTCTCCATCATATTTGGATTAGTAGACAAAGTATAGTAGGGTATGGGTTATTGTCAGGGATTCAGTATTTTCAATGGAATATACGAAAATGAATCCAATGTGTATGAAATATATGCTACACAATTATCTTCCCACTCTCATCCAGAACAATGCCTTTACATTACCTTCACACCAAGTAAGACACAATTAGAGTAGAAGAGTTTGAAAATCCGTGAATGCATATCTGGGGTGGAAACAGTACAAAGAAACAAATACGTATTTCAGGTGGATGAATAATTCTGAGAATAATCTTGTGAAAAGTTGATTATAAATCCACAACATAAATATGAATGAATTTAGGAAGTGTGTAATAAGACACATATTTCATGTTTTGAAAAATCTTGAGAGTGTATATATATATATACATATATATATATATATATATATATATATATATATATATTTATATATATATATATATATTTATATACACACAAAGAGAGAGACATTAAAAATTGCAATATATATGCCAAATGAAATTCACCATGAAATGTATATCATTCACAGATCCAAATATATTCATTTTACTGAACATGGATTTATGTATAATGTTGTTCAACTAGGAAGCTCACTCACATTTGAATTATCAGTTCAAGCAGCGTTTAGGAGGAGTGATCTCTTCTTCCAATTTGTATCTGCCACGTCAGCCACCTCACAAGAATGTACGTGTGGTACCAGGTAGGATTCTATCTGTGGATATAAAAATACGTGTGCTGAATAGGCTACAGAGAAAGGGGGACAGGAATTCACTTATTTGTTAACTTTAAAAACGCATGGAGAACTATTTCAACAAATAATTGACTAGATTTATAACTGCTACACTATACCATGCAAAAGGCAACTCCAACTATAAAACATACCTCCTCTAAACTGCTTGTATTTCTATTCTGTTTGTGTTATATTTCTCCATCATATTAGGATTAGTAGTCAGAGTCTAATAGGGTATATGTTAGTTTCAGGGATTCAGCATTTCTAATGGAAAATAGGAAATTGAATCCAATGTGTATGCAAATATGTGCTACACAAAAATATTCCCACTTTCATCCAGAACAATGCCTTGACATTACATTCTTCTCAAGTAAGACACAATTAGAGGATAAGAGCTAGAAAATCTGTGAATATATCTGGAATGGAGAATACTCAGGAGTTTACAACTTTGGAGGTGGTAGAGAAGATTCTAAAAGTAAGGGACAGGGTAAACATTCCACAAACATGCAGCTCTGCTGGCCTAAATGCTTTTTGAGAAACTGTCTCTAAGGGTGGGCACTTGAAATATTTGATGTTCTGAGGATATTTAGTTCCTTTGTAGAGAGACCATCAAAGCTGGGTCTGCATCTATGTTACTTGGAGGACATGGTTTCTTATTATCCAATGAACATGAGGCAGCGGTGCTGAATTCTCTCTTTGTAGGTAAACTATGGACACTGGGGTCTAAGTGTCTTTCAGTGTGGACTGTGAAGCCAATTGGTCATCCTCCACTTTTCGTGGTGTTTCTCGCTGCTCCACTGGGAGTTTGGTATTTACTTCAAGAAATACAAGGAGTTAAAATGGGACAGAGTGGTGGAGGGAGTTCTTTAAGGTATGGTGAGTCAGGGTCTTCAGGAGAATGCACCAACCAAGGTTCTATCCCACGTAGATTGCCCCCTTGAGAATAGCAATATGATTCTGAACATTGCAGTGAATCCTCTCCATATAACAAGATGCCTTTACATATATGGGTCTGCTGGCTGCACCATGTCAGTCACAAGCCATTTGGAAGCCAATGGCTGATCCACATGGCCACAACACAGATGTTTTATCAGACAATTGCATACCACTGCTCTAGGCCAACTACTCACCAGGCTCCAACTTACTGGCATATCTGTTCTACACCATTTTCATGAAACAAAGTCAATCAAGGCAGTGTCTGGTATACTCAGGATCAGAAACAGGACATCCAAAGTTTTTTCAGTGCCAGCTGAACATGAAAATATCAAAAATTTCATGGTAATTTTCTAGCCATTTTTCACGGATGAAGTTTGCGGCTCTGAGGGCTTCAATTAATTCAGGAACCATTAAATGGTGAAGAAGCTAATTTCAATGAAAGCACTGGAGCACTCTCACAGGCATGGTTTCCCTAAGGGTGGCCAAAATGTCACATGAAGCCAGGCCCATTGAGATCTACAATGTGAGGTCCATGTGTGTTTTAAACTCAAATATGGCTGCCAAGTCTTTAAGAAAAATTGTATGTAATATCCGGGCTGAAATTCCCAGTGTTCTGTGGAAATCCAACCTGGGCCTAGATCTCAGGTTCCAAGGGCGACTCTCATGTGTGGCCTCCTAAAATCCCAACACAATTCATGGCAATACTTCTCTGAGGTCAGTTAAAGAACTCAGTCTCTAAGGGGAATCACACCAGATTTCAAGCCCAGTGGAACAGTCATCTCTTCCAACCGCCACACAAATGACCACAATTAAAACCAAAACACTCCCACATGGTCCTCATCTTCTTCCATATAGACACTCCTTATAACGTCTGGCTGGAGTTTTCAATGAGGTCCACAGCCCAAGTCAGTGTCCAAATTAAGGTCCTGTTCCCCTCATTTGTCTAACATCAAGGTGGCCTGGACACACTTGCTGTAAACCAGGAGTGATCAAATAGGCCTGCCATTAATACTGCTCGGCTTTTTCAATTTGAGGCCTTCTGACTCTGTGGTTTAGATTCTTTATGTGAATTTGAGTCATGAGAAAACACAAGCCCCTCTGCAGAGATTTGAAGAACTCATTTGGCCCAAAGGATTCCTATTCTCCCTTGATGGAATTCAGGATCCTAACAGAGGAAGGTAAAAGAATTCATTCACAATGAGTGAATATTTGCCATTTTGGTTTTGGATGCACACATGGGACCTTTCTTTTGATCCATCAGGTGCTGAGAATCTAAGCCACAGCCTCACACAGGGCCAAGAGGCTGATTCAGACACATCTTTTTTCAAAGCAATTAAGCAAAGAGCCACAGGTGATGCCCTTCATTTCCTTTTGAAAAAATGTTTTCCTCAGGCTTCCCAAAGGGGTGGCCAGAGGCAAAGACATCCTGAGATTCAGGGCAACAGAACAATAGGTTAGCAAAAGAGCCAAAGCAGGGTTTCTCCACTGAGACTTTTCTGGTCACACTGATATCTGAGTTTTCTGAGATGTTGGCCATTCCCTTCAGATATCCAGTACATGGCCATGTGACAGAGATTGGAGGTGGTACATATCTTGGACACAAACCCAAGAGCCTATTCTGAAGAGTTGTCAGAATTCAGAAAGAAAACAGGCACTTAAAAAGGTAGTAGGTGTTGCCTATCGATATGGAAACCACGCTCCATTCATTTAATGGGCAGGATGAATACTGGGAAGCTTTCTACTAAAGAGGACACATGCATTGATGCATTCTCTTTTATAATGTATACAACCACGGACACAGTGGGATACACAGAAATAGAAACACTCACCATGTAAAACGACTTACTAGAAACAGTTCACTCCAAACCAAAGAAACCTCCTTTTCTACCTATTCTCAGAACAGAGACAAAATCACACACCCACACTCAAAAAGACACCTCCTTCCCCAAAGTAGGGCTCTGATTATCCGGAGTGTCTTCTGACAGGTTTGCCATACTATGTTCCCCGTTAATGGTCTGTCCTGTCTCAGATCTGGTCTCCTTGTCCAACTCTGTGAAGCAGTCAGGAGCCAGGGGTGAGCCACTACATACTTAGTCAGGAAAGGCCCGTGTTCAGATCTTTCCTGGCATTTGGCCATCCTCACATCAGTCAGTACCAAGAAGACTGACTCTGTCCTTGGTGATTCCAAACAAATGAGACCACTTGGACTTGGACTGGGACTGGCTCTGGTGCTTGGTTTCCTCGGTCCCAAGTTCAGAAAGTTCCATCAACAAGGAAGTGAGGTAGGTCACTTCCTTCAAGAACTGAATGAGGTCACTGCCTTGGCAACCACTTTGTCCTAACAGTTGCTTCCAAGGGTCCCATGAGATGGAGGCTGCCCCTACTTCCTTTGACACTTTCACAACTTAGAATGGAATATCAACCTTAGGTACCTGGGAACAGCTCTCCACACAAGCCTGGTTTGGTCCATCTTCTCTACATTAAGAAGAGAGAGGCTGATTCAGACACAACCCTTCATCCTGACCAGGTTGTTTGCCATGGAAAATGACTTTTTGTCTCTCAGGTCCTTCATTGCTGCCTACATCTTCTCCAGGGATCATTTCTGCATGGACCTTTGAGGTTCTTAACAGGTGGAGCATCCCCTACATTCCTGTATTGTAAGAACAATCTGTCTCTGCTCTTCTGTAAAGTTAGATTGAGTGAACAGTGTATGGTTAGGGTTAATTTCATGTTCGATTTGGGTTAGGAATCATTCTGCTGGATGAATAATGGTATTGGGAACCTGTGATATTTATAAGAATATCGAGGTTAAATATATGTATGAAAACAGAAATTAAAGTAAGATTTGAATCCCAGAAGGGCTTTGGGCAGTTGATTGGGATATTTAGCTTTGAATTGTGCACATATGTCTCAAATAAATGGATATACAATGGCAGAGGAACTTGAACCTTGGATGATTGAATGCTGAAGAGAACATCCAGTCAAAAGGGATTGTCGGTAGGATTAAGAAGATAGTCGTTATGTTTAGCAAGTAGAGTTAGTATAGGATATGCAACAAAAGTTCTTTAGCAATTTTTTTTCGGGCAGTGAGTGAATATAAATGTCAGCACATATGAAGAAATCAGACACAATGATGAAATGGGGAAAATTTGTAGAAAAGCAGATATCAATAGAGACATTAGGAAATCAGGCAAAGTATAAATTGAGTGATAGGATAAGACATTTTCAACAGGGTTGAGATTGAATATCTAATCTTAGGAATAAACAAATATGTAGGTCACCAATAGAATTGACATTTGAGAGCATTAGGCAACATGGACATGGATGTTGTTAGTAATCCATGTTCACTTTCCATTTAGACTTTGGTACAATCCTAAGTGGGACCTTTGCATTTTGTTTCCAGAATATTACTGTGATAAAATGTGTATGTAGATCAGATGACATGATTATTTCTTCCACCATTTCTAGGAGCAGTATTTTGAAGACGTATAAATTAGCATTGGGGGTAAAAAGAGGTGTACCCTGTTTCTATGAATATACAGATAATGCTTGAATAGACCTTAATTTCAATAAATAATATAACTTGTTCCACTTTAAGTAATGGATTGAATTGATATCTGAAAATATATAAGAAATCTTATATTGATATGCAATCATTCATGACAACCAGTTATACACCTAATGTTAATATTAGGTTACGGTTTATCATGAAGTTTGTGTGAGTTTTGCTTCAAAAGTGATTATGGAAATCGAAAATAATGTGTTTGGAAAGAAGTCTCATGAAAAGGCCAGTCAAGGAACACCGAGGAATTCATGAGTTCTGAAGAAGGAAGTGATTGAAATTGAAAAAAATGATGATAAATTTGCTTACTTGTGGATGAAATATTATAATATGATGTGAATAAACTGAAGAAATAGTAATGTACCAGTGTTGAATAAAAATGAACATCACAATACACATCATGTCCCACAGGAATCTACTCGCATTGATGTTAAACTGTGTCAGTTACTGTAGAAATATTAGGATTTCTTTGCACCATTCACCAAAGTTAGTTTTCTTTTTTTTTAATTTTTATTTATGCTTGTTCAAAACATTACATAGTTCTTGATATATCATATTCCACACTGTGATTCAAGTAGGTAATGAACTCCCATTTTTACCCTGTAAACAGATTGCAGAATCACATCAGTTACACATCCATTGATTTACATATTGCCATACTAGTGTCTGTCGTATTCTGCTGCCTTTCCTAACCTCTACTATCCCCCTCCCCTTACCTCCCCTCCCCTCTTCTCTCTCTACCTCTTTACTGTAATTCATTTCTCCCCCTTGTATAATTTTTTCCTTTCCCTCACCTCCTCTTGTATGTAATTTATATAACCCTGAAGGTCTCCTTTTATTTCCATGCAATTTCCCTTCTCTCTCCCTTTCCCTTCCTCCTCTCATTCCTGTTTAATGTTAATTTTCTTCTCATTCTATTCGTCCCTACTCTGTTCTTAGTTACTCTCTTTATATCAATAAAGACATTTGGCATTTGGTTTTACGGATTGGCTAGCTTCACTTAGCATAATCTGCTCTAATGCCATCCATTTCTCTGCAAATTATATCATTTTGTCATTTTTTAATGCAGAGTAATATTCCATTGTGTATAAATGCCACATTTTTTATCCATTCATCTATGGACGGGCATCTAGGTTGGTTCCACAGTCTTGCTATTGTAAATTGTGCTGCTATGAACATCAATGTAGCAGTGTTCCTGTAGCATTTTTTTTAGGTCTTTAGGGAATAGACTGAGAAGGGGAATACCTGGGTCAAATGGTGGTTCCATTCCCACCTCTACAAGAAATCTCCATACTGCTTTCCAAATTGGCTGCACCAATTTGCAGTCCAACCAGCAATGTACAAGTTTACCCTTTTCTCCAAATCCTCACCAGCACTTGTTGTTGTTTGAGTTCATAATAAATATCTGGAATGGAAAATGCTCAGGAGTTCACAACCTTGAAGGTGGTAGAGGAGTTTCCAAAAGTAAGGGACAGGGTAAATACCACAAACATGGAGCTGTGTCGGCCTTAAGACTTCTTGAGAAAATGCCTCTGAGGTTGGGCACTTGAAATATATGTTGTTGTCAGGAGCTTTAGCTTCCTTTGTAGTGAGACCATCAAAGCTGAGTCTGCATCTATGTGACCTGAAGAACATGGTTTTTTATTTTCCTATAAACACGAGGCAGCAGTGCTGAATTCTCTCTTTGTAGGCAAACTGGGACTACTGGGGGCTAAGTGTCTCCCCGTGTGGACTGTGAAGCCATTTGATCATCCTTCACATTTCGTCATGTTATTTGATGCTGCACTGAAAGTTTGGTATTTACTTTACGAAATAAAGGAGTTTAACTGTGATACAGTGCTGCAGGGAGTTCTGTCACGTGTTGTGGTCAGGATCGGCAAGAGAATGTACCAAGCAGGCTTCTATCACACATAGTTGCCCCCTTGACCATAGCAATATGATTCTGAACATTGCCCTGAAACCTCTCCATTCAACAAGATGCCTTTACATCCAAAGGTCTGCTAGCTTCACATGTCAGTCACAAACCATTTCTAAGCCAATGGCAGATCCACGTGGCCGCACCACAGATGTTTTTTCACACACCTACACTCTACTGCTCTTGGCCCACTACTCAGCAGGCTATAACTTACTGGCATCTCTTTTCTACACCATTATCATGAAACTCAGTCAAACCAGACACTGTCTTGTATACTCATGATAAGTACCAGGACATCAAATGGTTTTCCAGTGCCAGCTGGTCATGGAAATTTCAAACATTTCATGGTATTTTCTAGCCATTTTTCAAGGATGAAGTTGGAGGTACTGTGGGTTTCAATTCATTCAGGAACAATTAAATGTTGAGGAAGCTCATTTCAATGGAAGCTCTAGAGAACTCTCACAGGCAAGTCTTCCGAAAGAGTGGCCCAATGTCACATAAAGCCAGCCACATTGAGGTCTACAATGTGAGGTCCATGTGTGTTTTGACTCTCAACTATTGCTTCCAAGTCTTTCAGAATATAATCAAGTGATATCCTCGCTGAGATTCCCAGTGCTCTGTGGAAAGCCACCCTGGGCCCAGATCTCAGTTCCCAAGGGTGACTCTCATGTGTGGCCTCCGAAAATCCCAACACAATTCATGGCAATACTTCTCTAAGGTCAGTTCCAGAACTCAGTCTCCAAGGGGAATCCCACAAGAGTTGAAACCCAGGTGGACACAGTCATCTTTTCCAACTGCCACACAAATGACCACAATTGAAACCAAAACACTCCCACATGGCCCTCATGTTTTTCCATATAGACACTCATCATAACCTCTCGCTGGAGGTTTCCATGAGGGGCGCAGACCAAGACACTGTCCAAAATAAGCTCCCTTGCCCCTAATTTGCCGAAAGTCAGGGTGGCCTACACACCCTTCCTGTGAACCAGAACTGATCAAATAGGGATGTAGTTAATACTGTTCTGCTTTTCCAATTTGAGGCCTACTGACTGTCAGGTATAGATTCTTTATGTGATTTGGAGTCATCAGAAAACCCAAGCACTTCTGCAGGGGTTCAAAGAACTAATTTGAACTAAAGGATCCTGATTCTTACTTGATGAAGGTCAGGAATCTAATAGAGGAAGGCAAGAGACTCATTTGCCATTTCTGTTTTGAATGCACACATGGAATCTATCTTTAGATGCATCAGGTGCTGAGAATCTAAGCCACAACCTCACACAGAACCAAGAGGCTGATTCAGACACATCCTTTTACAAAGCAATTAAGCAAAGAGCAACAGGTGATGCCCATTCATTTTCATTTGAAAACTGTTTTCTTCAGGCTTCACAAAGGGGTGGCCAGAGGCAAAGACCTTCCTGACATTTAGGGCAACAGAAAAACAGGTAAGCAAAAGACCCAAAGCAGGGTTTCTTCACTGAGACTTTCCTGGTCACACTGATATCTGAGTTTTCTGAGATGCTCCCCATTCACTTCAGCTATCAAGTACATGGTCATGTCACAGAGCTTGGAGGTTGTATATATCTTGGACACAAAACCATGAGCCTATTCTGGAGAGTGGCCAGAATTCAGGAAGAAAACAGGATCTTAGGAAGATAGTAGGTTTTGCCCATCCAGAAGGCAAGCCGCGGTCCATTCATCAATTGGGCAGGATGAATGCCAGGAAGCTTTCTACTAGACAGGACACATCCATTAATTCATTCTCTTTTCTAATTTCTACAACCACAGACACAGTGGGATACACAGACATAAAAACACTCACATGTCAAACGACTTACTAGAAACAGTGCAATCCAAACCAAACAAACCGCATTTTCTACCTATTCTCAGAACATGTGACAAAACCACAAAACCACAACCACTAGCACAAAGGCACCTCCTTCCCCCAAGTAGGTCTGTGAGTATCCAGAGTGTCCTCTGACTGGTGGGCCATACAATGTTCTCCCGAAATGTCCTGTCCTGACTCAGATCTGGTCTCCTTGGCCAACTCTGTGAAGTTGTCAGGAGCCAGCGGTGAGCCACTACCTGCTTTCTCAGAAAAGGTCCCTCTTCAGAGCTCTCCTGGCCTTTGGCTATCCTCACATAGGTAGGTACCAAGAAAGACTGACCCTGTCCTTGGTAAAACCGAACAAGTGAGCCCACTGGGACTGGGACTGGGACTGGCTCTGGGTGCCTGTCTTCATGGATCCCAAGTTCAGAGAATTCCTTCACCAAGGAAGTGACGTAGGTCACTTCCTTCAGGAACTGAATCAGGTTACTGCCTTGGCAACCAATTTGTCCTAACAGTTGCTTCCAAGAGTCCAATGAGTTGGAGGCTGCCCCTACTTCCAGTGAAACTTCCACAATTTTGCATGGTATATCAACCATAGGCACCCAAAAAAAGCTCTCCAGATAGGCCTGGTTTGGTCCATCTTCTATACATTAAGAAAATAAATGTTGATTCAGACACATCCCTTCATGCTAACCAGGTTGTTTGTCATGGAAGATGACTTTTGCTCTCTGACGTCATTCATAGCTGCCTACATTTAATCCTGGGATCATTTCTTTAATGACCTTGGAGGTTCTCAGCAAGTGGAAGATCCCCTAATTTCTGTATTGAAAGACCAACTCTGTCCCTGCTCTTCAGTAAAGTTAGATTGAGAGAACAGTGTATGGTCAGGGTTAATAACATGTTCCATTTGGGTTAGGAATCATTCTGTGGGATGAATAATGGTATTGGGAACGTGCAATATTTATAAGAATATAAGTGAATTATAAGTATGAAAACAGACATCTAGGTAATATTTGAAGCCCAGAATTGCATTGGACCCTTAGCTGGGATTCTTAGCTTTGAATTATATTCTGCACAGATGTCTCAGATAAATCGATATACAATGGCATAATTACTTGTACCTTGGTTTATTGAATGTTGAAGAGAACATCCAGTCAAAAAGGGATAATTTGTAGGATTAGTAAGATAGTTGGTAGGTTTTGAAAGAAGAGTGAGTATAGGATTTGGATAAAAAGATCTTTAGCTGTAGGGTTTCGGATAGAGTGAATGTAATTGTCAGCACATGTGGAGAGTCTGTCAAAAGGATGAACTGGGGAAAAAAGTAGGAATGCAGATATCAATTGACATTAGGATATCAGGCAAAGTATAAAGTGAGTGATAGAATTATACATTTTCAACAGGCTTGAGTTTGAATATATAATCTTAGGAAGAAACAAACATGTAGTTACCAATAGGATGAACTTTTGAGAGCATTAGGCAACATGGACATGGATGTTTTCCGTAATCCATGCTCACTTTTCATTTAGGCTTTGGTACAAACATAAGTTTGACCTCTTCTTTCTGTGTGCAGAATACTACTGTGGTAAAATGTATATGTAGATCAGGTGACATGAGTATTTCTTCCACCATTTCTGGGAGCAATATTTTGAAGACGTATAAATTATTTTTGGAGGTAAAAATGGTGTACACTGTGTCTATAATTATAGAAATAATGCATGAATAGACCATACTGTAAATAAATATTATAACTGGTTCTAACTTTAAATAATGGATTGAATTGATATCTGAAAATATACAGAAAATCTTACATTGATATACAATCCTTCATTCCAACCAGTAATATATCTAATGGTTATATCAGCATTATGGTTTTTCATGAAGAATGTGTGAGTTTTGCTTCAAAAGTGATTATGGAAATCGGAAATAATGTGTTTGGAAAGAAGTCTCATGAAAAGACCAGTCAAGAAACCTGGAGGAATACATGTGTTTTGAAGCAGAAAGTGATTGAAAGTGAAACAAATGCCTATATATTTGTGAACTTGTGGATCAAATATATATCCTATGATGTGCATAAACTGAAGAAATAGTAATGTACCACTGTTACATAAAAATGAACGTCAAAATACACATCATGTCCTCTCCCACAGGAATCTACTTGCATTGATGTTAAACTGGGTCAGTTATTGTAGAAATATTAGGATAATGCCGCAGTCTTGCTGGGCACAATCAGGAGCCACTTGCCAAAAGAAACGAACTTTATTTTTAGAACCACACACGCCAAACAAAACAGCCTCTCAGGAAAAACCTTCAGAGCCCCAACTGCCACCACTGGCTTCCCAAAACCTCTCCCTCCCACATGAGCCTCTCTCCGCCTTCCACAATCCTCCTGCTCTTGAGGCCGATTGGCTGGGTCATGTGGGCAAAGTCAAAAAAAGTCCCCCAATGAGCAGTTTTGTTGTCTGAAAGGGCAGGGAAACAGCCCATTGAGCATCACCGCAGAGGAGCCAATCAGCTAGTTGTTGCTGGGGCCGCTGTGAGCCAATCATCAGCCAGCAGCTGGAAGTTTGCTGGCAGCAGGAATTTTGCTGGGGCCCCTTCGGCTGTGGCTCTCAACATCTTCCCCTCTCTGTTTAAACAACACGCATGTGGCTTAGGGACCGTGCCTACCTTAGGTTGTCCAATAGTACATATGGTCTTTACCCGTTAAGTTGGTACCATTGCAATTGGATCTTACCCGTCACTGACTACCCGTCCAGTATAGAGCCACACCTGTGGAGAGGTCTTTGTACCAGCGGGGGTGGGTGAGGTTCTTTGCCTCACCTCTGTTGGCCCCCCCAAATTTTAGCTGGACGATCATGACACGCAGAAGGGAGGAAGATACACCAAGCCAATTGACGGCTCCTTTTGGAAAAATTGTACCACCGATGACATCATCAGCAAATATACCCCAACACTCCGACAAGTCGCTACACCAACAGATAGTTCACAATGCATTTAGGTGAGTTCACATGTGTCCAGGCAAGTTCTGCAAGCAGTACAGGGATGGCTATTGCAGAAGCTGTAGATTGGAATTATCTATGATTTCACCTGCACTGGGATGAAGATAGGAACTCTGGCAATAATGTCTAAAGAAAAAAATTATGTAACATTCCAGAAGGCACTAAAACAAAAAAAAAAAAAAAAAAAAAAACATATGTAACATTCCAGAAGGCACATCAAAAACCAAAATGGCCCAAAAAGCATTCATTGAGGATGAAGTCTCTCACCTTCCTCTGTAAGGTTCCTGACCTCCATAAAATGAGAATAGGGATTTATTGGGACAAATGAGTTCTTCAAAACCCTGCAGAGGGTAGCCAATGGGTTATTGGGTTTTTTCATTACTCCAATTCACATCAAGAATCTATACTCCACAGACAGTAGGCCTCAAATTAGAGAAGCAGAGCAGTACTAAAGTCAGGGTTATTTGATCACTCCTGGTTCACAGAATGGGTCTCCAGGCCACCTTGACTTTAGGCAAATGAGAGGAAAGGGAGATTATTTTGGACACTGTCTTGGGCTGTGCCCCTCAAGGAAACGTCAAGCCAGAGGTTATGATGAGCGTCTATATGGAAGAAGATGAGGGCCATTTGGGAGTTTTTTGGTTTTCCTTGTGGTCATTTATGTGGCAGTCGGAAGAGATGACTGGGTCCACCAGGGCTTGAACTCTGGTGTGATTCCCCTTAGAGACTGAGTTCTGGAACTTACCTCAGAGAAGTATTGCCATGATTTGTGTTGGGATTTTAGGCGGCCACCCATGAGAGTCGCCCGTTGAAACTGAGATCTAGGACCGGGGTGGCTTTCCACAGAGCACTGGGAATCTCAGACAGAATATCATATGATATTATTTTGAAATACTTGCCAGACATAGTTGAGAGTCAAAACACACATGGACCTCACATTGTAGACCTCAATTGGCCTGGCTTCATGTGACTATTTGGCCACTCTTTGGAAAGCCTTGCCTGTGAGAGTTCTCCAGAACTTTCCTTGAAATGAGCTTCCTCAACATTGAATAATTCCTGAAAGAATTGAAACAAATAATGCCTCCAACTTCATCCTTGTAAAATGGCTAGATAAATACCATGAAATTTTTGAAATTCGCATGATGAGGTGGCACTGGAGAACCTTTGATGTCCTGTTGCTGATCATTAGTGTACCAGACAGTGCCTTGATTGATTGGGTATAATGAAAGTGGTGTAGAACAGAGATGCCGGTTAGATGGAGACTGCGGAGTAGTTGGCCCAGAGTTGTGGTGTGCAGGTGTGTGATAAAATATTTATGGTGGTGCCATGTGGATCTGCCATTGATTTCCAAATGGCTTTTAGCTGACATGGTGCACCCAGCAGACCCTTATATGCAAAGGCATCTTGTTATATGGAGAGGTTTCAGGGCAATGTTCAGAATCAGGTTGCTATGGTCAAGGGGGCAAGCTATGTGAGATAGAAGCCGGATTGGTGCGTTCTCCTGGAGACTCTGACCCACCACATGTCACAGAACTCCCTCCAACACTGTGTCCCAGTTGAACTCCTTGTATTTCTTGAAGCAAATACCAAACTCCCAGTTCAGCACCAAGAAACACCATGAAAATTGAAGGATGACTAAATGGCTTCATCGTCCACACAGTTAGACACTTTGGCCCAGTGGCCTCTGTTTACCTACAAAGAGAAAAATCAGCACTGCTGCCTCAGGTTCATTGGAAAATAAGAAACCATGTTCTCCAGGTCACATAGATTCAGACCCAGCTTTGATGGTTTCACTACAAATGAAGACAAAGCTACTGACAACAACATATATTTCAAGTGCCACACCTCAGAGGCAGTTTCTCCAGAAGTCTTTTTTCCAGCAGACCTCCATGGTTGTGGAGTGTTTACCCAGTTCCTTACTTCTGGAAACTCCTCTACCTGCTCCCAGGTTGAGAACTCCTGAGAATTTTCCATTCCAGATATGTATTCACAGATTTTCTTACTCTTCTCCTCTAATTGTGTCTCACTTGGGGCAAAGGTAATGTCAAGGCATTGTTCTAGGTGAGAGTGGGAAGATTATTGTGTAGCACATATTTGCATACACATTGGATACATTATCCTATTTTCCATTTGAAATACTGAATTCCCAACACTAACCCATACCCTACTAGACTCTGACTACTTATCCTAAAATGATGGAGAAAAAGAAACCTAACAGAATAGAAATACAGGCCTTTTGTAGGAGGCATGGTGTATACTTGGATTTTCCTTCTCCTTTATCAAGGATATGTGTTATGAATCTAGTCAACTTTTCATTGTAATATTTCTCCATGAGTTTTCAAAGTTAACACATATGTAAATTCCTGTCTCCTTTTCTCTGTAGCCTCTTTAGAACATGTATATTTTTATGCATATATAGACTCCTACCTGGTAACACACGTACATTCTTGTGAGCTCACTGACTTTGGAATATACAAATTATGAGAATAGATAACTTCCCCTAAATACTGATGGAACTGAAAATTCAACCTATGGGTGAGCTTCCTAGTGAACAACATCATACATAAATCCATGTTCAGTAAAATGAATATTTTTAGATATGTGGATGATATATATTTCATGATAAATTTTGATTCGCATATATATTGCTACATTTTATTGTTGTGTGTGTGTGTATATGTATATATATATATATATATATATATATATATATATATATATTCACGAGATTTTCCAGATTTTCCAAAATATGAAATAAATGTGTCTTATTATACACTCCCTAAATTCATTCAAGTTCATGTATGTGGATTTAAAATCAACATTTTACATGATTATCATCAGTCTGGCTGGGCACAATTCAGGAGCCAATTGTCAAAAGAAACGAACTTTATTTTTAGAACCACACAAACCAAACAAAACAGCTTCTCAGGAAAAACCCTCAGAGCCCAACTGCCACCACAGTCTTCCCACAAGCCTCTCCCTCAACCACAAGCCTCCTCCTTTTGAGGCCGATTGGCTGGGTCACATGGGCGTAGCCAAAAAAGTCCACCAATGCGTTGTCTGAAAGGGCAAGGAAACATCCCATTGAGCATCACCACAGAGGAGCCAATCAGCTAGATGTTGCTGGGGCCTCTGTGAGCCAATCATCCACTGGCAGTCTGAATGGGCGGGGAAACAGCTCAATGAGCATCTGCAATGAGCATCACCACAGAGGAGCCAATGAGCTAGATGTTGCTGGGGCCGCTGTGAGCCAATCATCAGCCGGCAGCTGGAAGTTTGCTGGCAGTTGGAGGTTTCCTGGGGCCCCTTTGGCTGTGGCTCTCAACATCTCCCCCTCTCTGTTTAAACAACAAGCATGTGGCTTAGGGACCATGCCTGCCTTTTGTTGTTCAAATATGGTCCTTACTGGAGAACCTTGACTGTGGCTATCAACAGGATTTGTATGTACCATTCACTGAAGTTAGTTTTCAGTACTAGGAAACAAATATGTATTTCAGGTGGATAAATATTTCTGCGAAAAATCTTGTGAAAAGTTGATTATAAATCCACATACTTGAACATAAATGAATTTAGGGAGTGTAAATAAGATACATATATTTCATATTTTGAAAAATCTGGAGAGTGTGTGGGTGTGTGTGTGTATACACACACACACACACAGATATTAAAATGTAGCAACATATTTGCAAATCGAAATTCACCATGAAATATACATCAATCACAGATCCAAAAATATTCAATTTTCTTAACAGGGATTTATGTATAATGTTGTTCTACTAGGAAGCTCACCCATTATTTGAATTTTCAGTTCCAACAGCGTTTAGGAGGAGTGATGTCTTCTGACAAATTGTATCTCCCAAGTCAGTCACCTCACAAGAATGTAGGTGTGACACCAGGTAGGATTTGATATGTGAATATAAAAATACATTGCTGAATAGGCTACAGACAAAGGGAGACAGGAATTCACATATTTGTTAACTTTAAAAACACATGGAGATCTATTTCAATTAAAAATAGACTGGATTTATAACACCTAACATTTATCATGCAAAAGGCAAGATCAACTATACACCATGCCTCATCTGAACTGCTTGTATTTCAATTCTGTTTGTGTTGCTTTTCTGCATCATATTAGAATTAGTAGTCAGAGTCTAGTAGGGTATGGGTTCGTGTCAGGGATTCAGTATTTCGAATGGAAAATTGGAAAATGAATCCAATGTGTATGCAAATATGTGCTACACACAAAAAATTTCCACTCTCATTCAGAACAATGGCCTGAAATAACCACGCCCCATGTAAGAAACAATTAGAGGAGAAGAGTTAGAAAATTTGTGAATACATACGTAGAATGGAAAATGCTCAGTAGTTCACAACCTTTGAGGTGGAAAAGACGTTTCCAAACCTTAGGCACAGGGTAAAACTCCACAAACATGGAACTCTGCTGGCCTAAACACTTCTGGAGATACTGACAATGAGGTTGGGTACTTGAAATATATGTTGTTGTCAGAAGCTTTAGCTTCCTTTGTAGTGAGACCATCAAACTTGGGTCTGCATTTTTGTGACCTGGAGGACATGAATTCTTATTGTCCAATGAACATGAGGCAGCAGTGCTGAATTCACTCTTTGTAGCTAAACTGTGGCCACTGGGGGATAAGTGTCTCCCCGTCTGGAATTTGAAATCATTTGGTCATGCTCCACTTTTCGTGGTGTTTCTTGCTTCTGCAGTGGGTGTTTTGTATTTGGTTCATGACATACAAGGAGTTAAACTGGGACACAATGCTGGAGGGAGTCCTGTAACGTATGGTGTGTCAAGGTCTGCAGGAGAATGCACCAACCAGGCTTCTATCCCCCATTGCTTGCCCCCTTTACCATAGGAACTTGATTCTGAATATTGCCCTGAAAACTCTCCATGTAACATGATGCCTTTACATACAAAGTTCTGCTAGCTGCACCATGTCAGTCACAAGCCATTTGAAAGCCAATGTAAGATCCACATGACCCCACCACAGATGTATTGTCACACACCTGCACACAACTGCTCTAGGCCCACTACTCAGCAGGCTCCAACTTACTGGCATCTCTGTTCTACACCATTTTCATGAAATGCAGTCACTGAAGGCATTTTCTGGTACACTCATGATCAGCAACAGGACATCCAAAGGTTCTCCAGTGCCACCTGGTCATGGGAATTTCAAAATTTGGTGGTAGTTATCTAGCCATTTTTGAAGGATGAAGTTGGAGGCACTGTGGGTTTAAATTCATTCAGGAGCCATTAAATATTGAGTAAGCTCATTTCGATGAAAGCTCTGGAGAACTCTCACAGGAAAGGCTTCCCAAAGAGTGGCCCAAGGTCACATGAAGCCAGGCCCATTGAGGTCTACAATGTGATGTCCATGTGTGTTTTGACTCTCAACTATGGCTGTCAAGTCTTTCAAAATAAAATCATGTGATATCCTTGCTGAGATTCTCAGTGCTCTGTGGAAAGGAACGCTGGGCTTAGATCTCAGTTTCCAAGGGTGACTCTCATGCATGGCCTGCTAAAATCCCAACACAATTCATGGCAATACTTCTCTGAGGTCAGTTCCAGAACTCAGTCTCTAAGGTAAATCACACCTGAGTTCAATCCCAGGTGGACCCAGTCATCTCTTCCAAACGCCACACAAATGACCACAATTAAAACCAAAACACTCCCACATGGCCCTCATCTTCTTCCATATAGACACATATCATAACCACTGGCTGGTGGTTTTCATGAGTTGCGCAGCCTAAGACAGTATCCAAAATAAGCTCCATTGCCCCTCATTTGCCTAAAGTCATGGTGGCCTGGACACCCTTCCGGTGAACCATGAGTGATCAAAAAGGCTTGCTGTTAATACTGCTTTGATTTTCCAATTTTAGGCCTACTGACTCTGGGGTTTAGATTCTTAATGTTAAATGGAGTCATGAGAAAAACCAAGCACCTCTGTGCTAGCCTCTTCAGGGCTTTGAAAAACTCATTTGACCAAAAAGATCTTGATTCTCACTTGATGGAGGTCAGGATTCTTAGAAGAATTCGAGAGACTTCATCCACAATGACTGCTCTTTTGGCCATTTTGGTTTTGGATACACAAGAGATCTTTCTTTAGATCCCTCAGGTTCTGAGAATCTAGGCCACAGCCTCACAGGGGGCCAAGAGCCTGAATCAGACACATCCCATTCCAAAGCAATTAAGCAAAGAGCCACAGGTGATGCCCATTTATTTCCATTTGAAAACTGTTTTCTTCATGCTTCACAAAGGGGTGGCCTGAGGCAAAGATGTTCCTGACATTCAGTGCAACAGAACAATAGGTAAGCAAAATTCCCAAAGCAGGGTTTCTCCACTGAGACTTTCCTGGTCACACTGATATCTGAGTTTTCTGAGATGCTCACCATTCCCTTCAGCTATGTAGTACATGGCCATGTCACAGAGCTTGGAGGTGGTACATATTTTGGACACAAAACCATCAGTCTATTCTGGAGAGTGCCCACAATTCAGGAAGAAAACAGGAACTTAGGAAGATAGTAGGTGTTGCCCATCTATAAGACAAGCCACAGTCCATTCATAAATCGGGCAGGATGAATGCTGAGAAGATTTCAACGAGACAGGACTCATCCATTGATGCATTTTCTTTTCTAATGTCTACAACCAGGGGCACAGTGGGATACACTGATATCCAAACACATGCCTTGTCAAACGACTTACTACAAACAGGTCCCGCCAAAACAAACAAACCGCCATTCCTACCTATTCTCAGAACATGAGACAAATTCACAAATCCCCACCCACACCCACAAAGACACCTCCTTCCCCCAAGTAGGTCTGTGACTATCTGGAGTTTCCACTGACTCGTGGGCCATAGTATGTTCCAAATAAATGGCTTTCCTGTCTCAGACCTGCTTTCCTTGTGCAACTCTGTGAATTTGTCAGGAGCCAGCAGTGTGCCACTACCTGCTTTCTCAGGAAAAACCCCTCTTCAGAGCTTTCCTGCGTTTTGGACATCCTCACATCAGTAGGTACCAAAAATGAATGTCTGTGTCCTTGGTAAATCCAAACAAGGAGACCACTGGGACTGGGACTGGACTGGCTATGGGTTCCTGTCTTCCTGGATCCCAAGTTCAGAGAGTTCCATCACCAAAGAAGTGATGTGAGGTCACTTCCTTCAGGAACTGAATCAGATCACTGCCTTGGCAACCTCTTTGTCCTAACAGTTGCTTCCAAGGCTACCATGAGAAAGAGGCTGCCCCTACTTCCTGTGACACTTTCACAAGTTAGAATGCTATATCAACCATAGGCACCCGGGAGCAGCTCTCCACACAGGCCTGGTTTGGTCCATCTTCTCTACATTAAAAAGAGAGAGGCTGATTCAGAAACAACCCTTCATTCTGACCATGTTGTTTGCCAGGGAAGATGACTTTTGCTCTCTCAGGTCCTTCATAGCTGCCTACATCTTCTCCAGTGATCATTTCTGCATGGAATTTTGTGGTTCTCAGCAGGTGGAAGATCCCCTACATTCCTATATTGTAAGACCAACTCTGTCCCTGCTCGTCTGTAAAGTTAGATTGAGGGTACAGTGTATGGTTAGGGTTAATAACATGTTCGATTTGGGTTAGAAATTATTCTGCTGGATGAATAATTGTACAAGAATAATGAGGTGAAATGTATGTAGGAAAACAGAAATCTAAGTAAAATTTGAAGCCCAGAAGGGGATTGGGCTTCAAGGGATTGTGATACTTAGCATTGCGATCAAGGGATTGTGATACTTAGCATTGAATTATGTTCTGCAGAGATGTCTCAGAGAGATCGATATACAATGGCATAAGACCCTGTACCTTGGATTATTGAATGTAGAAGAGAACATCCAGTCAGAAAGCGTTAATAGGTAGGATTAGGAAGATAGTCAGTAGGTTTAGGAGGAAGAGTGAGTATAGGATTTGGAACAAAAGTTTCTTAGCAATAGGGTTTCAATTAGAGTGTGAATGGAAATGTCAGCACATGTGAAGAGTCAGTCACAATGATGAACTGGGGAAAATATGTAGGAAAGCAATCAATAGAGACATTATGAAATCAGGAAAAGTATAAAGTGAGAGAAAGGATTAGATGTTTTCAACAGGGTTGAATTTGAATATATAATCTTAGGAAGAAACAAATATATTGTCACAAATAGGATTGATTTTTGAGAGCATTAGGCAACTTGGACATGGATGTTTTTAGTAATCCATATTCACTTTACATTTAGGCTTTGGTACAAACATAAGTGTGACCTTTTCTTTTTGTGTCCAAATATTTCTGTGATAAAATGTATATGTAGATAAGGTGACATGAGTATTTCTTCCATCATTTCTGAGACCAATAATTTGAAGACGTATAAATTAGTATTGGGTTTACAAAGAGGTGTACCCTGTGTCTATGAATATAAAGAAAAAGCATGAATAGACTGTACAGTGAATAAATAATATAACTGGTTTCACTTTAAATCATGGATTGAATTGATATCTGAAAATATATAAGAAATATTATATTGATACAAAATCATTCATTCCAACCAGTTATACATCTAATGGTAATAGTGGGGTTATGGATTATCATGAAGGGTGTGTGAGTTTTGCTTCAAAAGTGATTATGGAAATCGCAAATAATGTATTTGGAAAGAAGTCTCATGAGAAGACCAGTCAAGAAACATGGAGGAATATATGTGTTTCGAAGCAGAAAATGATTGAAAGTGAAACAAATGCCTATAATTTTGTAACTTGTAGATGAAATATATATCTTATAATGTGCATAAACTGAAGAAATAGTAAAATACCAGTGGTGAATAAGAATGAACATAAAAGTACACATCATGTCCCATAGGAATCTACTTGCATTAATGAGAAACTGGGTCAATTATTGTAGAAATATTAGGATTTGTATTCACGATTCACTGAAGTTAATTTTCAGTAATAGGAAACAAATAGTATTTCAGGTGGTTGAATATTTCCGAGAATAATCTTGTGAAATGTTGACTATAAATCCACATACATGAACTAGAATGAAATTAAGGAGTGTATAATAAGACACATATATTAATATTTTAAAACATCTGGAGTGTGTATACACACACACACACACACACACACACACATTAAAAAGTAGTAGTATATATGCCAATCGAAATTCATCATGAAATATATATCATCCACAGATCGAAAAATATTCATTTTCCTGAACATGGAATTATGTATAATATTGTTCAACTAGGAAGCTCACACAGAGGATGAATTTTCAGATCCTACAGTGTTTAGGAGGAGTGATCACTTCTCACAATTTGTATCTGCCAAGTCAGACACCTGACAAGAATGTACGTGTGATACCAGGTAGGATTCTATATATGCATATAAAAATAGATGTGCTGAATAGGCTACATAGAATGGGAGAGAGGAATTCACATATTTGTTAACTTTAAAAACACATGGAGAACTATATCAATTACAAATTGACTAGATTTATAACACCAACACTTTGTCACGCAAAAGCCGTGTCCAACTATACACTATGCCTCCTCTGATATGCTTGTATTTCTATTCTGTTTGAGTTATTTTTCTCCATCATATTAGGATTAGTAGTCAGAGTATAGTAGGTTATGGGTTAGTGTCAGGGATTCAGTATTTCAAGTAGAAAATAGGAAAATGAATCTAATAAGCATGAAAATATGTGCTACAAAAAATATTCCCACTCTCATCCAGAAGAATGCCTTGAAATTATCTTCGCCCCTAGTATGACACAATTAGAGGAGAAGAGTTAGAAAATATGTGAATACATATCTGGACTGGAAATGCTCAGCATTACACAACTATGGAGGTGGTAGAACAGTTTCCAAAAGTAAAGGACAGTGTAAACCCTCCACAAACATGGAGCTATGCTGGCCTAAAGACTTCTTGAGAAACTGCCTCTGAGTTTGGGTAGTTGAAATATATGTTGTTGTCAGGAGCTTAACTTCCTTTGTAGTGAGACCATCAAAGTTTGGTCTGCATCTATGTGACCTGGAGGACATGGTTTCTTATTTTCCAATGAACATGAGGCTGCAGTGCTGAATTCACTCTTTGTAGCTAAACTGTGGTCACTGGGGGCTAAGTGTCTCCCCATGTGGACTTTGAAGCCATTTGGTCATCCTCCACTTTTCCTGGTGTTTCTTGCTGCTGCACTGGGTGTTTTGTATTTGCTTCACGACATACAAGGAATTCAACTGGGAAACAGTGCTGGAGGGAGTCCTGTAGCATGTGGTGAGTCAGGGTCTTCAGGAGAATGCCCCAACTTGGCTTCTATCCCACATTGCTTGCCCCCTTGACCATACCAACCTGATTCTGAACATTGCCCTGAAACCTCTCCATATTACAAGATGCCATTTCATATAATGGTCTGATGGCTGCACGAAGTCAGTCACAAGCAATTTGGAAGCCAATGTAATATCCACATGGCCACACCACAGATGTATTATCACACACCTGCACACCACTGCTCTAGGCCCACTACTCAGCACGCTCTAACTTACTGGCATCTCTGTTCTACACCATTTTCAAGAAACCCAGTAAATCAAGGCACTGTCTGGTACACTCATGATCAGCAATGGGACATCCAATGGTTATCCAGTGCCACCTGGTCATTGTGAATTTCAAAAATTTTATGATATTTATCTATCCATTTTTCAAGAATGAAGTTGAAGGCACTTTGGGGTTTCCATTCATCCCGGAACCATTAAATGGTGAGGAAGCTCATTTCAATGAAAGCTCTGAGGAACTCTCAAGGGCAAGGCTTCCCAGAGTGTGCCCAAAAGGTCACATGAAGCCAGGCCCTTTAAGGTCTATAATGTGAGGTCCTAGTGTGTTTTGACTCTTAACTGTGGCTGCCAAGTTTTTCAGAATAAAATCATGTGATATCCTTGCTGAGATTCTCAGTGCTCTGTTGAAAGCTTTCCTGGGCCTAGATCTCAGGTTTCAAGGGCGACTCTTATGCATGGCCTCCTACAATCCCAACACAACTCATGGCAATACTTCTCTGAGGTCAGTTTCAGAACTCAGTTTCTAAGGGGAATCACACCAGAGTTCAAGCCCATGTGGACCCAGTCATCTATTCCAAACGCCACAAAAATGACCACATTTAAAACCAAAACATTCCCACATTGCCCTTATCTTTAACCATATAAACACTCATCATTAACTCTGGCTGCAGGTTTCCAAGAGTGGCGCAGCCCAAGACAGTGTCCAAATAATGCACCCTTGCCCCTGATATGTCCAAAGTAAGGGTGGCCTGTTCACCCTTCTTATGAACCAGGAGTGATCAAATAGGCCTGCCATAAATACTGCTCTGCTTCTCCAATTTGAGGCCTACTGACTGTCAGGTATAGATTCTTTATGTGGTTTGGCATCATGAGACAACCCAAGCAGTTCTGCAGGAATTTGAAGAACTCATTTGATCCAAAGGATCCCTATTCTCACTTGATGGAGGTCAGGAACCAAACAGAAGAAGGCAAGAGACTTCATCCACAATGACAGATTTTTTGCCATTTTGGTTTGGATGCACACATGGGATCTTCTTTAGATCTATCAGGAGCTGAGAATTTTAGCCACAGCCTCAAACAGGGCCTAGTGTCTGATTAAGACACATCCCTTTCCAGAGCAATTAAGCAAAGAGCCACAGGTGATGCCCATTCATTTCCATTTGAAAACTATTTCTTCAGGCTTCACAAAGGGGTGGCCTGAGGCAAAGACCTTCCTGACATTCAAGGCAACAGAAACATAGATTAGCAAATGGAGCCAAGCAGGGTTTCTCCACTGAGACTTTACTGGTCACACTGGTTTCTGAGTTTTCTGAGATGTTCCCATTCCCTTCAGCTATCAAGGACATGGCCATGTCACAGAGTTTGGAGGTGGTACATATCTTGGACAATAAACCATGATACTATTCTTGAGAGTGGCCAGAATTCAGGAAGAAAACAGCAACTTAGGAAGTTAGTAGGTGTTTCCCATCCATAAGGCAAGCAACAGTCCATTAATCAATTGTGCAGGATGAATGCTGTGAAGCTTTCTACTAGACAGGACACCTCCATTGATGCATTCTCGTTTCTAATGTTTAAAACCACGGACACAGTGGCTACACAGACATAGAAACACTCGCCTTGTCTAAAGACTTACTAGAAAAAGTCTACTCCAAACCAAACCAACCACCTTTCCTACCTATTCTCAGAACATGATACAAAACCACAAACTCACACACACAACCAAAAAGGTCTTCTCAAAAATAGGTCTTTAACTATCTGGAGTGTCCTCTGACTGGTGGGCCATACTATGTTCCACTCGAAATGGCCTGTCCGGTCTCAGATCTTGTCTCCTTGGCCAACTCTGTTATTCTGGGAGGAGCCAGTGGTTAGCCACAACCTGCTGTCTCAAGAAAGGTTGAGGAAGCTCATTTGAATGAAATTCTGGAGAACTCTCATAGGCATGGCTTCCCAAAGAGTGACCAAAAGGTTAGATATAGCCAGGCCCATTGAGGTCTACAATGTGAGGTCCATGTGTGTTTTGACTCTCAACTATGGCTACCAAGTCTTTAAGAATAAAATCATGGGATATCTTGGCTGAAATTCTCAGTGCTCTGTGGAAATCCACCCTCGGCCTTGATCTTAGTTTCCAAGGGCAACTCTCATGCTTGTCCTCCTAAAATATCACCACAATTCATGGCAATACTTCTCTGAGTTCAGTTCCAGAAGTCAGTCTCTAAGGGGAATCACACAAGAATTCGAGCCCAGGTGGACCCACTCATCTCTTCCAACCGTCACACAAATGACCACAATTAATACCAAAACACTCTCACATGGCCCTCCTCTTCTTCTATAAAGGCACTCATCATAACATCTGGCTGGAGGTTTCCATGAGGGGCACAGCCCAAGACAGTGTCCCAAATAAGCTCCCTTGCCACTCATTTGCCTAAATTCAGGGTGGCTTGGACACCCTTCTTGTCCACCAGGAGTGATCTGAAAGGGTAAAATAAATTGAAATTAAAGTGTAAAAGTTGAAGTGTAAAAGACTGGGTTTTGTAAAGTTTCTAAGCTGCAAGGCCTGAGTTAAAATGTAAAGGACCAGGTATTGTTAAGTTCCTATGCTACATGCAAAACCTGAAATTCCTGTAGCTTGTAGTACAATTCCCGACTGCCCAGTAAATATTCCCCCTGACCGCCTGGTTATTTAATTACCTAGGACCCTGTGTGGCCTGGCACATAGGCATTGCAAGGCCTAAAGCAATCTGTTTGAATGTGTACCTCGCTTTAGAACTGATCTATCACTCCTGCCTCACCTGTTCCTGCCAATGAATGAACTAATCATGTTTAGGAATTGTTGTTTGATTTTTCTGCGGTGTATGTTGATTTCTTAAAGGAGACTGTGATATATGTAAAGTCCCGCCCTCCCCAAAAAGTGTACTTAAGCACTGCTCAACCCCTGCTCGGGGCTCTGGGCTGCTCTCCCTTCTTGAGTGAGCACGTAGCCCCAGCATGCTGGATTGGATCCTCAATGAACGCCTTTTTCTGTTGCATGAGCCGCGGTCTCTTGGTGGTCTCTTCCTCCGACGTTCACCGGATCCTTACATTTGGTGCGTTGGCCGGGAATCACGCAGCATAGGACAAGGACACCCCAACAGACCCCTCTGGGGGTAAGTAAGGCGCTTCTTTCCATTTTTCCTTGCGATCGCTCAGAGCTTTTTGTTCAGGTTCCGTTTTTCCGTTATTGGTTTGGGTTGGCAGAGTGGCTGCCAGCGGAGAACGTAAGTTCCCCCTGTCAGTGGTGGACAAACGTGTCCTAAAGCCACAGACCACGTCCTCGCAAGGGATGCCTTGGAGGACTCAGGGAGTGATGGATGTGCCCTCATTAGGTGAGGAGGGACGGATGAGCCCACATTAGGTGACTCTGCTGCCAACCCATCATATCTTGCTGGCTACTTTTTTCTCTCAGGTTGAATTCACTGTCTGTCTTTGTGGTCTAACCCATCAGGTTTTGCCAGTTACTAGGTTCTAATCTTTACTTCTGAACTCGTGTTAAATGTTACCTGTGTGTACATGTTTGTGTCACGTTTGTATTGTCCTTGTCTCTGTTTGAGAAACTCTCATTATGGGACAAAGCCATTTCATGCCTCTGTCCTTGAAGCCTTTCCTGGTCCCTGCCTCCAATCCGACACCGTCACCCAGGATCCTATCACTCAAACCTTCTACTCCTTCCCCTCTTCCCTCCATTCTCCCTGAGTCACAAGATTGTAGATCTTGGGGTTGTGAACAAACAAGAGCTGCATGATGGTCTTTGTGTGTCTTTTTATCTGTGTTTCTGTTAAATGTGATGGCATTGTTTGGACCGATGCAGAGTCCCGAGTTCCAACCTGCCTTACATATGTGGAAGTTACTTTAGCTAAATTTTAAACTAATGCTTCTCCTGTGAGGGACCAAAAGTCAATAGAACCGCCAGTTTTTCTGTTCTCACCTTTTGCACCTCTCTTAGCTGTGTTTTAAAGAACTTTGATAAACTTTACTCCCCTTTGTTAAGCAAGATTACGGAAGCAGTGATTTTTTTCTTCCCGTAGTTGGCTTGAGCATGCCCACTGCAGAGGGAAATGTCTGGGGTCAAAGAACTTTGATATCTCGCTTAAACTTTTCTCAAAACCCTGTCCTCATTATTAAATTGGCATTAATTGGCTTTGGGATGGGAACCAAGCCTTCAGTCATAAATTTTGACACCCCAGAGGGGACGTTAAATAAACCCCACTCTGCACTCTTGGGGAAGCCTAGCACTCAAAACAACTGCAAGCAGAGGATGAAATTTTTGGAAGCTGACTACTGCAAAGTTGGGATCTTAGAATATGCCTGGTGCCTGGGGTCAAAGCAAACCAGAGGAACTAATCCTGTAAGTAAATGGTGAGGCTAAGGGACTCCCAGCAGCTGACAGAGCCATTTTGCTGTGGGGAACTCCCTTATTCCTTACGTGCACTTTAAGGATTTCTCCACCTCTGTTTACTTAACAAAAGGGACAATGAATGCATTAATATGTTGATATTATAGATTTTTTCTTGGGGATGATCTAGGGTGAATGTGTATCTAAAAATGATTTTTTTTTATTTTAACCATCTCGTATCTAAATGGGTTTCTAAAGCATTGCACTATGTTACAGTAAAAAGTTGGGTTTAAACAATTGTTTAGTTTGATTTCAGGTAGTTCATGCTAGGAAACTTAAATACTTAGGATAAAAAATAATTAAAGAGTTTTAATTTTGAACTAGGCAGCCTGAAAAAATTTCACTAGATATACCAGTGCATTAACTTGGGAAGAGATAATAAATTATGATATGGTATCTATTCCCATCAGTGTGTAAGATTTTAAAAAATGGTACTAAATTAAAACGTTGGTCTGGCTTATTGAAATGACATTAATTAGCAACAGTCTTGGAAATTTTTAAAGCTTAATTTCGGATACACATGGTAGTGTGTGGTTCTTTTTAAAAAATTTTCAGCCAATTTAATGTAACTTAATACTATTAGAAACTTCATAACAAAGAAAGGGGCTTAAGGATCCTATAGAAACTTCTTCTGATGGTGGCTTTAATATTATCAAAAAATGATCCTATTTTCAGTTTTGTGTGAGCAAGTTTTTCTAGTGTAGAAAAATCTAAAGATATAAAATTTTGAGAATTACATCTTAAACTTGCATCAAAATTTTCAACATCCAAACCTGGAAATTATGACTTATAGCTAAAATGTCTTAGGCCTGAGGTTTCTGCTACAAATTCCAGTCTTTTCAGTTTTCCAGACCTCAGCCAGGACTTAAGTTGATATGCAAATAAAAGAAGCCTGCAGCACTCAGCAGGAGACAGATAAAAAAGAGTAAATGTGTCTTTTTATCTTAACTCAAACTAGAACTAACCAAAAAATTATATTATACGGTATTTACTAATTACTGGCCAGTCATCTTTTTTAGGACTCTTGCTTTTCTTAGATTCTGTATTTTTTTTTTGAGCTCATGATCTTGATTCTGCTGATGGGTTAATGTTTTCTGATCAGTTCTATTTTTGATCGACTCTGGAGTTTTTAGCATTTCAATGGAGATTTCACCTGAAAAAGCTACAAGGCTTTTACTATTGTGTTATGTGTTACATTTGTGTTACGTGTTGTATGTTGGTATGTCTGTATGTGTGTATGTCCATATATCAGGCAGTGATATGACAATTGACAGATGAGGAGCACTCATGAAAAATTTAAGAATGTATCCAAATGTCTTTGATTCACGTGATTCATATGTTTTAATTCAAATTGGGTAAACAGATAAAAATAAAGATGTCTTTAAAATTAGGCCTAGAAGTTTTCTAGGTTTTCAAAAAGGCCCTAATAAAATGTAGATGTCTATAAAATAATCTGCCTAAATTCAGAAATTTACAAGTATTGTATTGAAATGTGAACAGAAAGAGGTTAGTAGATGAAAAAGAGAAACTAAAAGGTTCCAGATATAGATCTAATAGAGGAAAAATGTGTTTCTGGATAAGAGAGTCTATATGATTAAGTAATTAAAAGGGTTTAAGTAAATAATAAAAAAAAGGTTTGTGTAACTTGGTTATATGTGTAAGTTTTGAGCAAGTAATCTTAAAAAAAATAAACAGCTGGTAAAACAAGTACTGTTTTTATAAAATTGTGCCATGTTATTTCTTTAAAATCTAAACTTATTTAATACAAAAACATCAATGTAATTGTGGTGTTAATGTGTTCATATCTTCCAGGTATACAAGTCTGTAAGGTAGAAGCTTGCAAAGACCATTGTATCAAGCTGGTGTTCTAAGGTTGTATGGTAATTCTAGGCTTAAAAGAAAAACATGTTGGAGATTTATGTATATCATTTGTGTTCTATAATTGGACTTGTTATCAATAAGATATGTACAGTTCCATGTTACTTTTTACACTGAGATGCAATCTAAAAGTATTTTTAACTTAATGAGAGCCAAATCTGTGAAGGTTTTATTGTAAACACAAAGGTAATGCCCATTCATTTCCATGTGAAAACTGTTTTCTTCAGGCTTCACAAAGGGGTGGCCTGAGACAAAGACTTTCCTGATATTCAGGGCAACATAACAATAGGTAATCAAAAGGCCCAAAGCAGGGTTTCTCCACTGAGACTTTACTGGCTACACTGATATCTGAGTTTTCTGAGATGCTTGCCATTCCCTTCAGCTATCCAGTATATGGCCATGTCACAGATCTTGGTAGTGGTTCATATATTGGACACAAAATCATGAGCCTATTCTGGAGAGTGGCCAGAATTCAGGAAGAAAACAGGAAGGTAGGAAGATAGTTGGTGTTGCCCATAGATAAGGCAACCCACACTCCATTGATAAATTGTGTCGGATGAATGCTGGGAAGTTTTCTCCTTGAGAGGATACACCCATTGAGGCATTCTCTTTTCTAATGTCTACAACCACGGACACAGTGGGATACACAGACCTAAAAACACTCGCCTTGTCAAAGGACTAACTAGAAACACTTCACTCCAAACCAAACACACCCCCTTTTCTAACTATTCTCAGAACAAAAGAAAAAACCACAAACCCATACCCACAACCACAAAGGCACCTCCTTCCCCCAAGTAGGTCTGGAACTATCCAGAGTGTCCTCTGACCGGAGGGCCATACTATGTTCCCCAGAAATGGTCTGTCCTGTCTCAGATCTGGGCTCCTTGGTCAACTCTGTGAAGTTTTCAGGAGCCAGCAGTGAGCCTCTACTTGTTTTCTCCTGAAGGGCCGCTCTTCAGAATTTTTCTGGAATTTGGCCATTCTCACATAAGTAGGTACCACAAAAGACTGACTCTGTCCTCGGAAAATCCAAACAAGTGAGAACACTGGAACTGGTGCTGGGACTGGGTCTTGGTGCCTGGCTTCCTGGAACCCAAATTTGGAGAGTTCCATCAACAAGGATGTGAGGTGAGGTCACTTCCTTTAGTAACTGAATGAGGTCACTGCCTTGGCAACCAATTTGTCCTAACATTTGCTTCCTAAGGTCTCATAACATGGAGGATGTCCCTACTACCTGTGACACTTTCACAAGTTAGAATAGTATAGAAACCATAGTCACCTGGGAACAGCTCTCCACAAAGGCTTAGTTTGGTTCATCTCCTCTACCTTAAGAAGAGAGAATCTGATTCAGACACAACCCTTCATCCTGACCAGGTTGTTTGCCATGGAAGATGCCTTTTGCTCTATCATGTCCTTCATAGCTGCCTACATCTTCTCCAGGGATCATTTCTGCATGGAACTTTGAAGTTTTCAGCAGGTGGAAGATGCCCTGCATTCCTGTATTGTAAGACCAAATCTTTCCCTGCTTTTCTGAACACTTAGATTGAGGGAACAGTGTGTGGTTAGGGTTAATAATATGTTCAATTAAAACCAAAATACTCCCACATGGCCCTCATTTTCTTCCATGTAGACATTCATCATAACCTCTGGCTGGAGGTTTCCATAAGGGGCGCAGCCCAAGACAGTGTCCAAAATAAGTTCCCTTTCCCCTCATTTTCCTAAAGTCAGGGTTTCCTGGACACCCTTCCTGTAAACCAGGATTGATCAAATAGGCCTGCCAGTAATACTGCTCTGTTTCTTAATTTTGAAGCCTACTGACTGTGTGGTATAGATTCTTTATGTGATTTGGAGTCATGTGAGAACCCAAGCACTGCTGCAGGGCTTTGAAGAACTCATTTGTCTCAAAGGATCCCTCTACTTACTTGATGGAGGTCAGGAAACTAACAGAGGCAGCAAGAGACTTCATCCACAATGACTGATCTTTTTGCCATTTTGGTTTTGGATGCACACATGGGATCTTTCTTTAGATCCATCAGGTGCTGAAAATCAAAGCCACAGCCTCTCTCAGAGCCGAAAGGATGATTCAGACACATCCCTTTCCAAAGCAATTAAGCAAAGAGCCACAGGTGATGCTCATTCATTTCCAATTGAAAGCAGTTTTTTTCAGGCTTCACAAACTGGTGGCCTGAGGAAAAGACCTTCCTGACATTCAGGTCAACAGAACAGTAGGTTAGCAAAGGACATAAAGCAGGGTTTCTCTACTGAGACTTTACTGGTCACACTGATATCCGAGTTTTCTGAGATGCTCCCAATTCCCTTTATCTATCCAGTACATGGCCATGTCACAGAACTCGACAGAGGTCCATATCTTGGACAAAAAAACATGAGCCTATTCTGGAGAGTGGCCAGAATTCAGGAAGAAAACAGGAACTAAGGAAAGAAGTAGGTGTTGCCCATATAAGGCAAGCCACAGTCCATTCATAAATTGGGCAGGATGTGTGCTGAGATGCTTTCTACTAGACAGGACACATCCATTGATGCATTCACTTTTCTAATATCTACAACCACGGAAAAAGTGGGAAACACAAACATAGAAACACTCGCCATGTCAAATGACTTACCAAAAACAGTCAACTCCAAACCAAACATACTGCCTTTCCTACCTATTCTCAGAACATGATACAAAACTACAAATTCACACCCACACCCACAAAGGCACCTCCATTACCCAAGTAGGTCTGTGACTATCCAGAGTGTCCTCAGACTGGTGGGCCTTACTCTGCTCCCTCGAAATGGACTTTCCTGTCTCAGATCAGGTCTCCTTTACCAACTCTGTAAAGTTATCAGCATCAATCAGTGAGTAACTACCTGCTTTCTCAGGAAAGGCCCCTCTTCAGAGCTTTCCTGGCATTTAGCCATCCACACATCAGTATGTACCAAGAAAGACAGACTCTGTCCTTGGTAAATCCAAACAAGTGAACCCACTGGGACTGGGACTGGGACTGGCTCTGAGTGCCTGGCTTCCTGGATCCCAAGTTCAGAGAGTTCCATCACCAAGGAAGTGAGGTAGGTCACTTCCTTCAGGAACTGAATGAGGTCACTATCTTGGCAACCACTTTATCCTAACTTTTGCTTCCAAGGGTCCCATGAGAGAGAGGCTGCGCCTACTTCCTGTGTCACATTCACAAGATAGAATGGTATATCAACCATAGGCACATGTTAACAGCTCTCCACACAGACCTGGTTTGGTCCATCTTCTCTACATTAAGAAGAGAGAGGCTTATTCAGACACATCGCTTCATCCTGACCAGGTATTTTACCAAGGAAGATATCTGTTGCTCTCTCAGGTTCTTCATAGCTGCCTACATCTTCTCCAGGGTTTATTTCTGCATGGAACTTGAGGTTCTCAACAGGTGGAAGATCCCCTATCTACCTGTATTATAACACCAACTCTGTCCCTGCTCTTCGTAAAGTTAAATTGAGGGAACTGTGCATGGTTAGGGTTAATAGCATGTTCGATTTGGGTTAGGAATCATTCTGTGAGATGAATAATGGTATTGGGAACCTCCGATATTACAAGCATATATAGGTGTAATATAAGTATGAAAACAGAAATCTAGGAAAGATTTCAAACCCAGATGAACATTGGGCCCTTGATTGGGATACTTAGCTTTGAATTATTTCCGCAAAGTTGTCTCAGATAAATCGATATACAATGGTATAGGACCTTGTACCTTGGATGACTGAATGAGGAAGAGATCCTCCAGACAAAAAGGGATAGTTCCAAAAGTTATTTAGATATAGGGTTTTGGTTAGAGAGTGAATGTAAATGTCAGCATTTGTGAAGAGTCAGTCACAGTGATGAACTGGGGAAAATGTGTAGGAAAGCAGATATCAATAGAGACATTAGGAAATCAGGGAAAGTACAAAGTGAGTGATAGGATAAGATGTTTTTAACATGGTTGAGTTTGAATATATAATCTTAGGAAGAAACAAATATGTAGTCACCAATAGGAATGATATTTGAGATCATTAGTTAATCAGGACATGGATGTTGTTAGTAATACACGCTCACATTAAATTTAGGCTTTGGTACAATCATAAGGGTGTCCTTTGCATTTTTTGTCAGGAATATTACTGTGTTGAAATGTAAATGTATATCAGGTGACTACAGTATTTCTTCAACTATTTCTGAAAGCAACATTTTAAGACTGATAAGTTAGTATTGGGGACACAAGTACGTGTACCCTGTGCCTATGATTATAAAGATGATGCCTTAATAGACCATACTGTAAATAAATAATATAACTGGATCAAACTTTAAATAATTGATTGAATTGATATCTGAAAATATATAGGAAATCTTATATTGATATACATAAGTTCATTCTAACCAGTTATACATCTAATGGTAATTTTAGCATTATGGTTTATGATGAAGAGTGTGGGAGTTTTGCTTCAAAAATGATTATGGAAATCGAAAATAATATGTTTGGAAATAATCTCATGCAAAGAACAGTCAAGAAACATGGAGGAATACATATGTTCTGAAGCAGCAAGTAATTGCAAGTGAACCAAATGCGTACAGATTTGTGAACTTGTGGATGAATAGTATTATCCTATGATGTCCATAAACTGAAGAAATTGTAATGTACCAGTGTTGAATAAAAATGAACTTCAAAATACACATCATGTCCCATAATTTTTACTTGCATTGATGTTAAACTGGGTCAGTTACTGTACAAATATTAGGATTTGTAAGCACCATTCACCAAAGTTAGTTTTCAGTACTGGGAAATAAATATGTATTTCATGTGGATGAATATTTCTGAGAATAATCTTGTGAAAATTTGATTATAAATCCACATATAGGAACATGAGTTAAATTAATGAGTGTATAATAAGACACATATATTTCATATTTTGAATAATCTGGAGAAAAAAAATATATATATATATAGATACAAACACAGACATTAAAATGTAGTAATATGTATGCCAATCAAAATTCATTATGAAATATATATCATCCTCATATCCAAAAATATTCTTTTTACTGAGCATGGATTTATGTATAATGCTGTTCATCTAGGAAATTCACCAATATGTTGAATTTTCAGTTCCATCAGTATTTAGGGGGAGTGATCTCTTCTCACAATCTGTATCATCCTAAAACAGCAAGCTCACAAGAATGTACGTGTGATACCAGGTAGGATACTAAATATGCATAATAAATTTCATGAGATGAATAGGCTACAGAGAAAGGGAGACAGAAATGTACATATGTGTTAACTTTAAAAACTCATGGAGAAGTATTACAATAAAAAGTTGACTAGATTTATAACACATACACTTGATAAAGCAGAAGGCAAGTCCTAGTATACACCATGCCTCCTATGTACGGCCTGTATTTCTATTCTGTTAGGTTTCTTTTTCTACATCATATTAAGATTAGTAGTCAGAGTCTAGTAGGGTATGGGTTAGTGACAGGGATTCAGTATTTCTAATGGAAAATAGGAAAATGAATGTAATGTGTATGCAAATATTTGCTAGACAAAAATCTTCCCACTGTCCTCCAAAACAATGCCTTGATATTTCCTTCGCCACAAGTAATACACAATTAGTGGAGAAGAGTTTGAAAATCTGTGAATATATATCTGGAAAAGAAAATGCTCAGGAGTTCACAACCTTGGAGGTGGTAGAGGAATTTCCAAAAGTAAGGTACAGGGTAAACACTCCACAAACATGGAACTCTGGTGGCCTAATGAGTTTTTGAGAAACTGCCTCTGAGTTTGGGCCCTTGAAAAATTTGTTGTTGTCAGGAGCTTTAGCTTCCTTTGTATTGAGACCATCAAACCTGGGTCGGCATCTATGTGACCTGGATGACATGGTTCCTTATATGCTATTGAACATGAGGAAGAAGTTCTGAATTTTCCCTTTGTTAGTAAACTGAGGACACTGGGGTCTAAGTGTCTAACCATGTGATCTGTGAAGCCATTTGGTCATACTCCACTTTTCGTGGTGTTTCTTACTGCTGCACTGGGAGTTTGGTATTGGCTTCACGTAATACAAGGAGAAAAACTGGGACACAGTGCTAAAGGGAGTACTCTCACGTGTAGTGGTTGAGGGTCTGCAGGAGAATGCACCAACCAGGCTTCTATCCCAAAAAGCTTGCACCCATGTCCATAGCAACCTGATTCTGAACATTGCCCTGAAACCTCTCCATATAACAAGGTCCCTTTACTTGTAAGGTTCTGCTGGCTGCAACATGTCAGTCACAAGTCATTCGGAAACCAATGGCAGAACCACGTGTCCCCACGGCAGATGTTTTATCATACACCTGCCCACCACTGCTCTGGGCCCACTAATCAGCAGGCTCCAACTTTCTGGCACCTCTGTTCTCACCATTTTCATGAAACCCAGTCAATCAATGCAATGTCTGGTACACTCATGATCAGCAACAGATATCCAAAGGTTCTCCAGTGCCATCTGTTCATGGAAATTTAAAAAATTCATGGTATTTATCTAGCCAATTTTCAAGGATGAAGTTGGAGGCACTGTGGCTTTCAATTTATTCAGGAACCATGAAATGGTGAGGAAGCTTATTTCAATTAAAGCTCGGGAGAACTCTCAGAGGCAAGGTTTCCCAAAGAGTGGCCAAAAGGTCACATTAAGCCAGGCCCATTGAGGTCTACAATTGAGGTCCATGTGTGTTTTGACTCTCAACAATGGCTGCCACGTCTTTCTGAATAAAGTCATGTGATATCCTGCCTGAGATTCCCAGTGCTCTTTGGAAAGCTATCCTGAGCCTAGATCTCAGTCTCCAAGGGCAACTCTCATGTGTGGCCTCCTAAAATCCCAACACAATTCATGTCAATACTTCTCTGAGTTCATTTCAGTCTCTAAGGGGAATCACTCCAGAGTTGAAGTCCATGCGGACCCAGTCATCTCTTCCAACCACCACACAAATGACCACAATTAAACCAAAACACTCCCACATGGCCCTCATCTTCTTCAATATAAACTCTCATCATAACCTCTTGCTGGAGGTTTCCATGAGGGGCGCAGCCTAAGGAAGTGTCCAAAATAAGCTCACTTGCCCCTTATTTGCCTAAACTCAGTGTGGCCTGGAAACCCTTCCTGTGAACCAGATGTGATCAAATAGGCCTGCCATTAATACTGCTCTACTTCTCCAATTTGAGGCCTACTCTCTGTGGGGCATAGATTCTTTATGTGAATTGGGGTCATGAGAAAATCAAGCACCTATGGGCTACCCTCTGCAGGGCTTTGAAGAACCCATTTCAGTGAGTCGAGGAATTGGACCAAATGTTCTTTAGATATAGGGTTTTTGTTAAAGAGTGAAAGTAAATGTCAGCATATTTGAAGAGTCAGTCACAGTGATGAACTGGGGAAAATGTGTAGGAAATCAGATATCAATAGAGACATTAGGAAATCAGGCAAAGTACAAAGTGAGTGATAGGATAAGACATTTTTAACAGGGTTCAGATTCAATATTTAATCTTAGGAAAAAACAAATATGTAGTCACCAATAGGAATGATATTTGAGATCATTAGTTAATCAAGACTTGGATGTTGTTAGTAATACATGCTCACTTTCAATATAGGCTTTGGTACAATCATAAGTGTGTCCATTGCATTTTGTGTCAGGAATATTACTGTGATAAAATGTGTATGTATATCAGGTGACTAGAGTATTTCTTCCACCAATTCTTAAAGCAATATTTTAAAGACGTATAAATTAGTATTGGGGATACAAATAGGTATACCATCGGTCTATGAATATAGAGATGATGCCTTAATAGACCATACTGTGAATAAATAATATAACTGGTTCAAACTTTAAATAATGGATTGAATTGATATCTGAAAATATATAGGAAATTTTATATTGATATACATAAATTCATTCTAACCAGTTATACATCTAATGGTAATATTAGCATTATGGTTTATCATGAAGAGTGTCTGAGTTTTGCTTCAAAAATGATTATGGAAATCAAAAATAATGTGTTTGGAAAGAATCTTATGAAAAGAACAGTCAAGAAACATAGAGGAATACATGTGTTCTGAAGTAGGAAGTGATTGAAAGTGAACCAAATGCCTATAAATTTGTGAAATTGTGGATGAAAGGATATATCCTATAATGTCCATAAACTGCAGAAATAGTAATGTATCAGTGTGGAATAAAAAAGAACTTCAAAATACACATCATGGTCCCATAGGTGTCTACTTGCATTGATGTGAAACTGGGTCAGTCACTGTGGAAATATTACGATTTGTATGCACCATTCACTGAATTTAGTTTTCAGTACTAGGAAATAAATATGTATTTAAGGTGGATGAATATTTCTAAGAATTATTTTGTAAAAATTTGATTATAAATCCACATACACACACATGAGTGAATTTAGAAAGTGTATAATAAGACACATATATTTCATATTTTGGAAAATCTAAAGAGTAGATATCTATATCTATATAGATAGATAGATAGATAGATAGATAGATAGATAATTAGATACTCACATACACAGACATTAAAATGTAGCAATATATATGCCATTCGAAAATCATAATAAAATAGATATCATCCACGTATCCAAAAATATTCATTTTACTGAACATTTATTTATGCATAATACTGTTCATCTAGGAAATTCACCCATAGTTAGAATTTCCAGTTCCATCAGTATTTAGAGGGAGCGATCTCTTCTCACAATTTGTATCTTCCAAAATAAGCAAGCTCACAAGAATGTACATGTGATACCAGGTAGAATTCTAAAGATGCATTAAAAAATACATGTGATGAATAGGCTACAGAGAAAGTGAGACAGAAATTTACATATGTGTTAATTTTAAAAACTCATGGAGAAGTATTACAATGAAAAGTTGACTAGATTTATAACACATACCATTGATAAAGCCGAAGGCAAGTCCAAGTATACACCATGACTCCTATGAAAGGCCTGTATTTCTATTCTGTTAAGTTTCTATTTCTCCATCATATTTTGATTAGTAGTCAGAGTCTAGTAGGGTATGGGGTAGGGTCATGGATTCAGTATTTCAAATGGAAAATAGGAAAATGAATCTAATGTGTATGCAAATATGTGCTACACAAAAATCTTCCCACTCTCATCCAGAACAATGCTTTGACATTACCTTCGCCCCAAATAAGACACAATTAGTGGAGAAAAGTTAGAATATCTGTGAATACATATGTGGAAAGGAAAATGCTCAGGAGTTCACAAACTTGTAGGAGGTAGAACGGGTTACAAAAAGAGAGAGGGTAAACACTCCACAAACATGGAGCTCTGCTAGCCTTTTTGAGAAACTGCCTCTGAGGTTGGGCAGTTAAAATATATGTTGTTGTCAGGAGCTTTAGCTTCCTTTGTAGTGAGACCATCAATTCTGGGTCTCCATCTATGTGACCTGGATGACATGGTTTTTTATTTTCTAGTGAACATGAGGCAGCAGTGCTGAATTCTCTCTTTGTAGGTAAACTTTGGCCACTGGGGTCTAAGTATCTAACTGTGTTGTCTGAAAAGCCATTTGGTCATTATCCACTTTCGTGGTGTTTTTTACTGCTGCACTGTGAGTTTGGTATTGGCTTCACGAAATACAAGGAGTTCTACTGGGACACAGTGCTGGAGGATGTACTCTCACGTGTGGTGGGTTACTAAAATGCACCAGTGGGGCTTCAATCCCACATAGCTTTTCAACTTGACAATAGCAACCTGATTCTGGACATTGGCAGGAATCCTCTCCATATAATAAGATGCCTTTACATACAGTCTGCTGGCTGTACCATGTCAGTCACAAGTGATTTCTAAGCCAATGGCAGATCCACGTGGCCCCACCAGAAATGTTTTTTTTCACACACCTACACTCCACTGCTCTAGGCCCACTAGTCTGCAGGCTCCAACTTTCTGGCATCTATGTTCTACACTTTTTCCATGAAACCCAGTCAATCAAGGCAATGTCTGGTACAATCATGATCAGCAACAGGACATCCAGAGGTTCTCCAGTGCAACCTGGTCATAGTAATTTCAAAAAATTCATGGTATTTATCTAGATATTTTTCAATAATGAAGTTGGAGGCACTGTGGGATTCAATTTATACAGGAACCATTAAAAGGTGAGGAATCTCATTTCAATGAAAGGTCTGGAGAACTCTCACAGGCAAGGCTTCCCAAAGAGTGGGGAAAAGGTCACATGAAGCCAGGCCCATTGAGGTCTACAATGTGAATTCCATGTGTGCTTTGACTCTCAACTATGGCTGACAATCTCTCAAAATAAAATCTTGTGATATCCTGGCTGAGATTCCCAGTGCTCTGTGGAAAGTCACCCTGGGCCTAGATCTCAGTTTCCAATGGTGAATCTCATGCGTGGCCTCCAAAAATCTCAACACAATTCATGGCAATACTTCTCTGAGCTCAGTTCCACAACTCAGTCTCTAAGGGGAATCACAACAGAGTTCAAGCCCAGGTGGACCCAGGCATCTCTTCCAATTGCCACACAAATGACGACAATTAAAACCAAAACACTCCCACAGGGCCCTCTTCTTCTTTTATATAGACACTAATCATAACCTCTAGCTGGAGGTTTCCATGAGGGGCACAGCCCAAGACAGTGTCAAAAATAATCTCACTTGCCCCTCATTTGCCTAAAGTCAGGTTGGCCTGGACAACATTCCTGTGAAACAGAAGTGATCATATAGGACTGCTGTTAATACTGCTCCACTTCTCAAATTTGAGGCCTACTGACTGTGGGGTATAGATTCTTTGTGTGAATTGGAGTCATGAGAAAACGCAAGCACCTATTGTCCAGCCTCTGCAGGGCTTTGAAGAACTCATTTGACACAAATGATCCCTATTCTCACTTGATGGAGGTCATTAATATTACAGAGGAAGGCGAGAGGCTTCATGTACAATGACTGATCTTTTTTTCCATTTTGGTTTTGGATGCCCACATGGGAACTTTCTCTAGATACATCAGGTGCTGAAAATCTAAACCACAGGCTCACACAGGGCCAAGAGGCTGATTCAGACAAATCCCTTTCCAAAGCAATGAAGTAAAAAGCCACAGGTGATTCCCATTCATTTCCATTTGAAAACTCTTTTCTTCAGGCTTCACTAAGGTTTGGCCTGAGGCAAAGACCTTTCTGACATTCAGAGCAACAGAACAATAGGTAATCAAAAGCCCCCAAGCAGGGTTTCTCCTAGGAGACTTTCCTGGTTACTCTGATATGTGAGTTTTCTGAGATGCTCGCCATTCCCTTCAGCTATCCAGTACATGGCTATGTCACAGAGCTTGGAGGTGGTACGTATCTTGTACAAAAATACATGATACTAATCTTTAGAGTGGCCAGAATTCAGGAAAAAAATGAGAACATAGGTAGATAGCAGGTGTTGCCCATGGATAAGGCAAGCCTCAGTCCATTCATTAATTGGGAAGGATGCATACTGGGAAGTTTTCTACTAGACAGGACACACCCAATGAGGTATTTTCTTTTCTAATATCTACAAAGAAAAACACAGTGGGATACACAGACACAGAAACAGTCTCCTTGTCAAATGACTTACTAGAAACAGTCCACTCCATACCAAACAAACCTCCTTTTTTACCTATTCTCAGATCATAAGAAAAAACCACAAACACAAACCAACACCCACAAATGCACCTCCTTCTTCCAAGTAGGTCTGTGACTATCTGGAGTGTCCTCTGACTGGTAGAACATACGATGTAACCCAGAAATGGCCTTTCTGTCTCAGATCTGGTCTCCTTCGTCAAATCTGTGAATTTGTAAGGAGGCAGTGGTGAGCCAATTCCTATGCTCTCAGGAAAGACCCCTCTTCAGAGCTTTCTTGGTATTTGGCAACCCTTACATCAGTAGGTACCAAGAAAGACTGACTCTGTCCTTGGTAAATCCAAAGAAATGAGCCCACTGTGACTGCGACTGGGACTGGCTCAGGGTGCCTGGCTTCCTGGATCACAAAATTCAGAGACCTCCATCACCAAGGAAGTGAGGTGAGGTCACTACCTTCAGAAAATGAATGAGGTCACTGTCTTGGCCACCACTTTGTCCTAACAGTTTCTTCCTATTGTCTCCTGACATGGAGGCTGCCCTACTTCCTGTGATACTTTCACATGTTAGAATGGTATAGAAACCATAGTCACCTGGGAACAGCTCTCCACACAGGCCTGGTTTGGTCCATCTTCCCTACATTAAGAATAGAGAGGCTGACTCAGACACATCCTTTCATCCTGACCATGTTGTTTGCCATGGAATATGACTTTTGTTCTCTCAGGTCCTTCATAGCTGCCTGCATCTTCTCCAGGGATAATTTCTGCATGGATTTTGAGGTACTCAGCAGGTGGAAGATCTCCTAACTTCCTGTATTGTAATACCAACTTTGTCCCTGCTCTTCTGTAAAGTGAGATTGAGGGAATATTGTATGGTCAGGGTTAATAGCATGTTCGATTTGGGTTGGAAATCATTCTGCTGGATGAATAATTGTATTGGGAACCAGCGATATTTATAAGAATATAGAGGAAAAACATAAGTATGAAAACAGAAATCTAGGTAATATTTGAAGCCCAGAAGGATTTGGACCCTTGATTGGGATCTTTAGCTTGAGTTATGTTTTGCACCGAGGTCTCAGTTAAATTGATATACAATGACATAAGACCCTGTACCTCAGATGATTAAATGTAGAAGAGAACATCCAGTCAAGAAGGGATTGTGTGTAGGATTAGGAAGATAGTCAGTAGGTTTAGGAGGAACAGTGAGTCTAGGATTTGGACCAAATGTTCTTTAGCAATAGGGTTTTGGTTAGAGAGTGAATATAAATGACACCATATGTGAAGAGTCAGGCACAATGATGAACTGGGGAAAATATGTAGGAAAGCAGACATCAATAGAGACATTAGGAAATCTGGCAAAGTATAACATGATAGGATTAGAGATTTTCAACAGGGTTGAGGTTGAATACATAATCTTAAGAAGAAACAAATTTGTAGTCACCAATAAGATTGACATTTGAGAGCATTAGGCAACGTGGACATGGATATATTTAGTAATCCATGTTCACATTCCATTGAGGCTTTGGTACAATCATAAGGGTGACCTTCGCATTTTGTGTCCAAAATATTACTGTGATAATATGTATATGAAGATCAGGTGACATGAGTATTTCTTCCACCATTTCTGGGGGAAATATTTTGAAAAGATATTAATTAGTACTGGGGATACTAATAGGCTTACCCTGTGTTCATGAATATAGAGATGATGCATTAATAGACCATAATGTGAATAAATTATATGACTGGTTACAAATTTAAATAATGGATTGTATTGATATCTGAAAAAATAGAAGAAATCTTTTATTGATACACATACATTCATTCCAACCACTTACATATCTAATGGTTATCTTAGGGTTACCGTTTATCATGAATAGTGAATGAGTTTTGCTTCAAAAATGATTATGGAATCGAAAATAATGTGTTTAAAAAGAAGTCTAGTGAAAAGACGAGTCAAGAAACATGGAGAAATATAAGTGTTCTGAAGGAGGAAATGATTGAAAGTGAACCAAATGTTTATAAATTTGTGAATTTGTGAATGAAAGGATATATTTTATGATGTCTATAAACTGAAGAAATAATAACGTACCAGGTTTGAATAAAAATGAACTTTAATAAACACATCACATCCAATAGGAATCTACTTGCATTGATGTTAAACTTGGTCAGTTACTGTAGAAATATTACGATTTGTAAGCACCCTTCCCTGAAGTTAGTTTTCAGTACTAGGAAACAAATATGTATTTCAGTGGATGTATATTTCTGAGAATAAACTTGTTAAAAGTTGATTATAAATCCACATATATGAATATGAATGAATTCAGGCGGTGTATAAGAAGACACATATATTTCATATTTTGGTAAATCTGGAGTATATATATATATATATATATATATATATATATATATATATATAATGTATATATAGACACACAAACACACACATTATAATGTAGCAATATATATGCCAATTGAAATTCATCATGAAAAATAACTCATCCGCATATCCCAAAATATTCATTTTACTGAACATGAATATGTGTATAGTGTTGTTCATCTAGGAAGGTCACCCATGGGTTGAATTTTCAGTTAAAACAGCGTTTAGGAGGAGTGATCTCTTCTCACAATTTGTATCTGCCAAGTCAGCCACCTCACAAGAATGTACATGTGAAACCAGGTAGGATTCTATTTGTGCATATAAAAATACATTTGCTTAATAGGCTACAGAGAAAGGGAGACAGGAATTCACATATTTCTTAACTTTAAAAACACATGGAGAATTATTTCAACAAATAATTGACTAGATTTATAACTCCTACCTTATATCATGCAAAAGGTAAGTCCAACTCTACACCATGCTTCCTCTGAAATGCTTGTATTTCTATTCTGTTTGGGTTATTTTTCTCCATTATATTAGGATTAGTAGTCAGAGTTTAGTAGGGTATGGGTTAGTGTCAGGGATTCAGTATTTCAAACAGAAAATTGTAAAATGAATCCAATGTTTATGCAAATATGTGCTAAACAAAATCTTCTCTCTCTCATCCAGAACAATGACTTGACATTCCCTTCGCCCCAAGTAAGTCAGAATTAGAGGAGAAGAGTTAGAAAATCTGTGAATATATATTTAGAATGGAAAATGCTCAGGAGTTCACAACCTTGGAGGTGATAGAGCAGTTTCCAAAAGTAAGTGACATGGTAAACACTCCACAAACATGGAGATCTGCTGGCCTAAACACTTCTTGAGAAATTGCCTCTGAGCTTGGGCACTTGAAATATATGTTGTTTTCAGGAGCTTTAACTTCCGATGTAGTGAGACCATCAAAGCTAGGTCTGCATCTATGTGACCAGGAGGACATGGTTTCTTATTTTCCAATGAACATGAGGCAGCAGTGCTAAATTCTCTCTTTGTAGCTAAATTGTGGCCACTGGGGCTAAGTGTCTACCCATGTGGACTGTGAAGCCATTTGGTCATCCTCGACTTTTCGTTTTGTTTCTTGCTGCTGCACTGGGAGTTTGGTATTTGCTTCACGAAATACAAGGAGTTCAAGTGGGACACAGTGCTGGAGGGAGTTCTGTCACGTGTGGTGGGTCAGTGTCTGCATGAGAATGCACCAACTAGGCTTCTATCCCACATAGCTTGCCCCTTGACCATAGCAACCTGATTCTAAACATTTCCGTGAAAAATCTCCATATAACAAGATGCCTTTATATAGAAGGGTCTGCTGGCTGCACCGTGTCTGTCTCAAGGCATTTGAAAGTCAATGGCAGATCCACATGGCCCCACCAGAGATGTTTTATCACACACCTGCACACCACTGCTCTAGGCCCACTACTCAGCAGGCTCCAAATTACTGGCATCTCTGTTCTACACGATTTTCATGATACCTAGTCAATCAAGGCACTGTCTGGTATACTCATGATCAGCAACAGGACATCCAATGGTTCTCCAGTGCCACCTGGTCATGAGAATTTCTAAAATTTTATGGTATTTATCTAACTATTTTTCACAGATGAAGTTGTTGGTACTGTGGGTTTCAATTCATTCAGGATCCATTAAATGTTGAGGAAGCTCATTTTAATGAAGGATCTGGAGATCTCTCACAGCCAAGGCTTCCCAAAGAGTGGCCAAATTGTCACATGAAGCCAGGCCCCTTGAGGTCTACAATGTGAGGTCATGTGTGTTTTGACTCTCAAAGAGGCTGCCAAGTCTTTCAGAATAAAACCTGTGATATCCTAGCTGAGATTCCCAGTGCTCTCTGGAAAGCCTCCCTGGGCCTAGACCTCAGTTTCCAAGGGCGACTCTCATGTGTGGCCTCCTGAAATCCCAACAACATTCATGGCAATACTTCTCTGAAGTTAGTTCCAAATCTCATTCTCTAAGGGGAATCACATCAGAGTTCAAGCCCAGGTGGACCCAGTCATCTCTTCCAACTACCACACAAATGACCACAATTAAAACCAAAACACTCCCACATGGTCCTAATCTTCTTCCATATAGACACACATCATAACCTGTGGATGGAGTTTTCCATGAGGGGCACAGGCAAACCAGTGCCCAAAATAAGCTCCCTTGCCCCTCATTTGCCTAACGTCAGGGTGGATTGGACATGCTTCCTGTGAACCAGGAGTAATCAAATAGGCCTGCTGTAAATGCTCCACTTCTCCACTTTGAGGCCTTCTTACTGTGGGGATTATATTCTTCTTTTTCTAAATTTTTTTGGAAATTTAATTGGAAAGTTAAAAAAATTGTTTTGCAGAATGTTAAATTTCTAATGGCAAAGCCTTCACCTTGTTTGTGAAGGAAACCTTGATGCCTTGCCAATCTGGTAACATGGAGACACTCAAAATTTTCTTTTACATACTACATGGATGAATGGCTACAGCTCATAGTTTTTTAAAACTGAAAGGCAGATACCAGCAAGTAAGATAACAAATAAAAGACAATTTTATTAAAAAATAAAGTTGTTAAATGACTCAAATATTGGAAATTCAATTCTTTTTATTTTTGGTTGTTCAAAACATTATAAAACTCATGATATATCATCTTTCATACATTTGACTCAATTGGGTTATGAACTCCCATTTTTACCCCAAATACAAATCGCAGAATCACATCAGTTACACACTCACGTTTTTACATAATAGCATACTAGTTATTGTTGTATTCTGCTACCTTTCCTATCCCCTACTATTCCCCCTCCCCTCCCATCTTCCCTCTCTACCTCATCTGCTGTTGTTTAATTCTCTCCCTTGTTTTCCCCTCTTTAGCCTCACAACCTCTTATATGTAATTTTGTGTAACATTGAGTAGTCTCCTACCATTTCCATATGCTTTTCCTTCTCTCTCCCTTTCTCTCCCCCCACTCATCTCTGTTTAGTTTTAATATTTTTCTCATGTTCTTCCTCCCTGTTCTATTCTTATTTGCTCTCTCTATATAAAAGGAAACATTTGGCATTTGTTTTTTAAGGATTGGATAGATTCGCTTAGCATAATCTATTCTAATGCCATTCATTTCCCTGCAAATTCTATGATTTTGTCATTTTTCAGTGCTGTGTAATAATCCATTGTGTATAGATGCCACATTTTTATTATCCATTCGTCTATTGAAGGGCATCTAGGTTGGTTCCAAAGTCTAGCTATTGTGAATTGTGCCGCTATGATCATCGATGTGGCAGTATCCTTATACTGCTCTCTATTAACATCCTCAGGGAAGAGTCTGAGAAGGGTGATATCTCGGTCAAATGGTGGTTCCATTCCCAGCTTTCCCAGGAATCTCCATACTGCTTTCCATATTGTACTCACCAATTTGCAATCCCACAAGCAGTGTACAAGTGCACCCTTTACCCCACATCCTCACCAACACTTATTGTTGTTCGACGTCATAATGGCTGCCAATCTTACTGGAATGAGATGGTATCTTAGGGTGGTTTTGATTGCATTTCTCTGACTGCTAGAGATGGTGAGCATTTTTTCATGTACTTGTTGATTGATTCTATGTCCTCCTCTGTGAAGTGTCTGTTAAGATCCTTGGCCCATTTGTTGATTGGGTTATTTGTTATCTCATTGTTTAATTGTTTTGAGTTCTTTGTATATTCTAGATATTAGGGCTCTATCTGAAGTGTAAGGGGTAAAAATTTGTTCCCAGGATGTAGGCTCTCTATTTACCTCTCTTATTTTTTCTCTTGCTGAGAAAGATCTCTTTAGATTAAGTAAGTCCCATTTGTTTATTCTTTTTATTAACTCTTGGGCTATGGGTTTCCTATTAAGGAATTTGGAGCCCAACCCCACAGTATGTACATCGTAGCCAACTTTTTCTTCTATCAGACGCAGTGTCTCTGATTTTATATCTGGCTCCTTGATCCATTTTGAGTTAACTTTTGTGCATTGTGAGAGAAAGGGATTCCGTTTCATTTTGTTGCATATGAATTTCCAGTTGACCCTGCACCATTTGTTGAATATGCTATCCTTCTTCCATTGCATGCTTTTAGGCCCTTTTTCAAATATAAGAAAGTTGTAATTTTGTGGATTTGTCTCTGTGTCCTCTATTCTGTACCATTGGTCCATCTGCCTGTTTTAATACCAGTACCACACTGTTTTTGTTACTATTGCTTTGTAGTACAGTTTGAACTCTGGATTCACACTTCCTGCTTAGAATTGCTTTCGCTATTCTGGGTCTTTTGTTTTTCCATATGAAATTCATGATTACTTTATCTATTTCTACAAGAAATGCCATTGGGTTTTTGATTGGCATCGCATTAAACCTGTAGAGAACTTTGGGTAATATCGCCATTTTGATGATGTTATTTCTGCCTATCCATGTACAGGGCATACTTTTCCATCCTCTAACATCTTCTTCTATCTCTCTCTTTAGGGTTCTGTAGATTTCATTGCATAAATCTTTCACCTCTTTGGTTAGGTTGATTCCCAAGTTTTTTATTTTCTTTGAGTATACTGTAAAAGGAGTGGTTTTCCTCATTTAAATTTCAGAAGTTTTGTTGCTGATACACAGGAATGCCTTAGATTTATGCGTGTTGATTTTATATCCTGCCACTTTGCTGAATTCATTTACTAACTCTAGCAGTTTCTTTGTAGACCCTTTTGGGTCTGTTAAATATATTATCATGTCATCCAAAAATAGCGATAATTTATGTTCTTCTTTTCCTATTTTTAAGTCTTTAATTTCTTTTGTCTGTCTAATTGCTCTGGCTAGTATTTCAAGAACTAAATCGAATAGAAGTGGTGATAGATGGCATCCCTGTCTTGTTCCAGATTTTAAAGGGAATGCCTTCAGTTTTTCTCCATTTACGATGATGCTAGCCTGAGGTTTAGCATATATAGCTTTTACAATGTTGAGGTAAGTTCCTGTTATTCCTAGTTTTTATAGAGTTTTAAACATAAAGGGATGCTGTACTTTGTAGAATGCTTTTTCTGCATCTATCGAGATGATCATATGGTTCTTCTCTTTAAGTCTATTGATGTGGTGAATAGTATTTATTGATTTCCGTATATTGAACCAGCCTTGCATCCCTGGGATGAATCCCTCTTGATCATGATGCACAATTTTTTTATGTGCTTTTGTATTTGATTTGCCAGGATTTTATTGAGAATTTTTGCATCCAAGTTTATTAGAGATATCGGTCTGTAGTTTTCTTTCTTTGAAGTGTCTTTGTCTGGTTTTGGGATCAGGGTGATGTTGGCCTCATAGAATGAATTTGGAAGAACTCCTTCTTTTTCTATTTTTTGAAATAGCTTGAAAAGTATTGGTATTAATTCATCTTTGAACGTTTTGTAGAACTCTGCTGTATAACCATCTGGTCCAGGGTTTTTTTTTGGTAGGTAGTCTTTTGAAGGTTTCTTCTATTTCTTCCTTTGTTATTGGTCTATTTAAATTTTGTGTGTCTTCCGGACTCAATCTGGGCAGATCATATGACATAAGAAATTTATCAATATCTTCATTATCTTCTGTTTTATTGGAATATAGGGTTTCAAAATACTTTCGAATTATCTTCTGTATTTCTGTAGTGTCTGTTGTGATATTGCCTTTTTTATCCCATATGTTATTAATTTGAGTTCTCTCTCTGCTTCTCTTCATTAGCATGGCTAAGGGCCTGTCGATTTAATTTATTTTCAAAGAACCAACTTTTATTTGTTCAATTTTTTTGTTTCAATTTTGTTGATTTCTCCTCTAATTTTAATTATTTCTTGTCTTCTACTACATTTGTTGTTTTGCTCTTTTTTTTCTAGGTTTTTGAGATGTAGTGTGAGATCATTTATTTGTTGTTTTTTTCTTTTCTTGAGGAAAGAATTCCAAGAAATGAATTTCCTTCTTAAAACTGCTTTCATTGTTTCCCACAGAATCCGGTATGTTGTGTCTGTATTGTCATTTGTATCTAAGAGATTTTTTATCTCCTCCTTTATGTCTTCTGTAACCCATTGATTATTCAGTAACATATTGTTCATTTTCCATGTGATGTAGAATTTTTCCTTCCTTCTTCAATCATTAATTTCAAGTTTCATTCCATTATGATCAGATATGGTGCATGGTATTATCTACATACTTTTATATTTACTAAGAGTTTCCATATGGCATAATATATGGTCTATATTTGAGTAGGACTAATGTGCTGCTGAGAAGAACATGTATCCACTTTATGATGTTTGATATATTCTATATATGTTGGTTAAGTCTAGGTTATTGATTGTGCTATTGAGTTCTATAGTTTCTTAATTCAGATTTTCTCTAGAGGATCTGTCCAATGGTGAGGGTTGTGTGCTGAAGTCACCCGTAATTATTGTGGTATAGCCTATATGACTCTTGAACTTGAGGAGAGTTTGTTTTATGACTTGGCACCACCATTGTTTGGTGCATACAAATTGATAATTGTTATGTCTTGTTGGTGAATGTTGCCTCTTAACAGTATATAGTGTCCTTCTTTATCACTTTTGATTAACTTAGGTTTTATGTTGATTTTATTCGATATGAGTATGGCCACTCCTTCTTGCTTCCGAGGGCCAACAATGGCTGTGAAGTCTTTCAGAATAAAATCATGTGATTTCCTGGCTGAGATTCCCATTGCTCTGTGGAAAGCCACCTTGGGCCTAGATCTCAGTTTGAAAGGGTGACAATCATGCGTGGCCTCCTAAAAACCAACACAATTCATATCAATACTTCTATGAGGTACGTTCCAGAACTCAGGCTCTAAGGGGAATCACACCAGAGTTCAAGCCCAGGTGGACCAAGTCATGTCTTCCAACCCCCACACAAATGACCACAATTAAAACACAAAAACTACCACATGGCCCTCATCTTCGTCCATAAAGACCCTCATCAAAAGTTCTGGATGGAAGTTTCCATTAGGGTTGCAACTAAAGACAGTTTTCAGAATAAGCTCCCTTGCCTCTAATTTCCCTAAAGTCAGGGTGGCCTGGACACCCTTCCTGTGAACCAGGAGTGATCAAAAAGGCCTGCCATTAATTCCGCTTTGTTTCTATAATTTGAGGCTTACTGAATGTCAGGTATAGATTTTTTATGTGATTTGGAGTCATGAGAAAACCCAAGCACATCTGCAGAGCATTCAAGAATTCATTTGACAAAGAGGATGCCTATTCTCACTTGAAGGGGGTCAGGAACCTAACAGAGAAAGGCAAGAATCTTCATCCACAATGACTGCTCTTTTTGCCATTTTGGTTTTGAATGCACACATGGGATCTTTCTTTAGATCCATCAGGTGCTGAGAATCGAAGCCACAGCCTCACACAGGGCCAAGAGGCAGATTCAGACAAATCCCTTTCCAAAGCAATTAAGCAAAGAGCCACAGGTGATGCCCATTTATTTCCATTTGAAATTTTTTTCTTCAGGCTTCACAAAGGGGTGGCCTGAGGCAAAGACCTTCCTGACATTCAGGGCAACAGAACCTTGATTGGTATACTGAGCTTGAATTATGTTCTGCACCGAGGTCTCAGATAAATCGATATACAATGGCATAGGACAGTGTACCTCGGATGATTGAATGTAGAAGAGAACATCCAGTCAAAAAGAGATAGTCTGTAGGATTAGGAAGATAGTCAGTAGGTTTAGGAAGAAGAGTGAGACTAGGAGTTGGACCAAAAGTTCTTTAGCAATAGGGTTTCAGTTAGAGAGTGAATGTAAATGTCAGCACATCTGAAGAGAAAGTCACAATGATGAACAGGGAAAAATATGTAGGAAAGCAGATATCAATAGAAAGATTAGGAAATCAGGCAAAGTATAAAGTGAGTGATAGGATTAGACATTTTCAACAGGCTTGAGGTTGAATATATAATCTTAGGAAAAAAACAAATATGTAGTAATCAATAGGATTGACATTTGAGAGCATTAGGCACCCTGGACATGGATGTTTTTAGTAATCCATGGTCACTTTCCATTTAGGCTTTGGTACAATCATATGTGTGACCTTTGCATTTTGTGTCCAGAATACTACCGTGATAAAATTTATATGTAGATAAGGTGACATGAGTATTTCTTCCACCATTATGGGGAGTAATATTCTGGAAACTTTTAAATTAGTACTGGTGATACAAATAGGTGTACCTTGTGTTGATCATTATTGAGATGTTGCATGAATAGGCCAGATTGTGAATAAAGTATATAACTGGTTCCAACTTTAAATAATGGATTGAGTTTGCATCTGAAAATATATTGGAAATCTTATATTGATATATATACTATCATTCCAACCAGTTATATATGTAATGGTAATATTAGGGTTACGGTTTATCGTGAAGAGTGAGTATTGCTTCAAAAATGATTATGGAATCAAAAATAATGTGTTTAGAAAGAAGTCTAGTGAAAAGACCAGTAAAGAAACATGGAGGAATACATGTGTTCTGAAGTAGTAAGTAAATGAGAGTGAACCAAATGCCTATAATTTTGTGAAGTTGTGGGTGAAAAAATATATTCTATGATGTCCATATACTGAAAAAAAAGTAATGTACCAGTGTTGAGTAAAAATGAACTTCAAAATACACATCATGTCCCATAGCAATCTACTTGCATTGATGTTAAACTGGGTCAGGTACTGTAGAAATATTAGGATTTGTATGCACCACCTACTGAACTTAGTATTCAGTAGTAGGAAACCAATATGTATTACAGGTGTATAAATATTGCTGAAAATAATCTTGTAAAAATTGGATTTTGAACCCACATACATGAATATAAATGAATTTAGGGAGTGTATAATAAGACACATATTTTTCATATTTTTTTAAAATCTGGAGAATATATATATATATATATATATATATATATATATATACATACATATATATACATATATAATATATATATATATATATATATGTATATATACACATATATATTTTTTTCCAGATTTAAAAAAAAATACATACACACACACACACACACACACACACATTAATATTTAGCAATATATATGCCAATCGAAATTCATCATGAAATATAATTCATCCACATATCCAAAAATATTCATTTTACTGAACATGGATTTATGTATAGTGTTTTTCACTAGGAAGCTCACCCATAGGTTGAATTTTCAGTCCCATCATTATTTAGGGAGAGTCATCTGTTCTCACAATTTTATATTCCAAAATCAGGGAGCTCACAAGAATGTCCGTGTGATACCAGGTAGGATATTATATATATATGTATAAAAAAATACATGTGCTGAATAGGATACAGAGAAAGGGAGACAGGAATTTATATATGTGATAATTTTAAAAAATCATGGAGAAATATTACAATGAAAAGTTGACTAGATTTAAAACACATACTCTTGATAATGCAGAAGGCAAATAGAAGTATACACCATGCTTCCTATGAAAGGCCTGTATTTCTATTTGGTTAGGTTTCTTTCTCTCCATGATATTAGGGTTAGTAGTCAGTGTCTAGTAGGGTATGGGTTAGTGTCAGGGATTCAGTATTTCAAATGGAAAAAAGGAAAATGAATCTAATGTGTATGCAAAAATGTGATACACAAAAATCTTCCCTCTCTCATCCAGAACAATTCTTTGACATAACCATCGCTAAAAGTAAGACACAATTAGAGTAGAGGAGTTAGAAATTCTGAATATATATTTGGAACGGAAAATGCTCAGGAGTTCACAACACTGGAGGTGGTAGAACAGTTTCCAAAAGTAAGGGAGAGGGTAAACAATCCAGAAACATGGAGCTGTGCTGGCCTTGAGACTTCTTGAGAAACTTCCTCTGAGGTTGGGAACAAGAAATATATGTAATTGTTAGGAGATTTAGCTTCGTTTGTAGTGACACCATGAAATCTGGGTCTGCATCTCTATGACCTGGAGCACATCGTCCTTATTTTCTAATGATCATGAGGGAGCAGTTCTGAATTCTCTCTTTGTAGGTAAACTGTGGCCACTGGGAGCTAAGTGTCTTTCCGTGTGGACTGTGAAGCCATTTGGTGATCCTCCACTTTCCAGGGTGTTTCTTACTGCTGCACTGGGAGTTTGGTATTTGCTTCACGAAATACAAGGAGTTCAACTGGGACAAAATGCTGGAGGGAGTTCTGTCATGTGTGGTTGGTCAGGGACGCAAAGAGAATGTACGAACCAGGCTTCTATCCTACATAGCTTTCCCCTTGACTATAGCAACCTGATTCTGAACATTGCCCTGAAACCTCTCCATATGACAAGATGCCTTTACATATAAAGGTCTCCTGCCTGCACCATGTCAGTCGCAAGTCTTTCGAAGCCAATGGAAGATCCAGGTGGTCCTACCAAAAATATTTATTTACACACCTACAGTCCACTTCTCTACGCCCACTACTCATTAGGCTCCAAATTACTCGCATCTCTGTTCTACACCATTTTCACGAAAACCAGTCAATCAAGGCACTCTTTGGTACACTCATGATCAGCAACAGGAAATCCAAAGTTTATCCAGTGCCACCTGGTCATGGGAATTTCAAAAATTTTATGGTATTAATCTAGTCATTTTTCAAAAATGAAGTTAGAGGCACTGTGGGTTTCAATTAATTCAGGAACCATTAAATGGTGAGGAAGCTCATTTCAATGAAAGCTCTGGAGAACACTCACAGAAAAGCCTTCCAAAAGACTGGCCAAAAGGTCACATGAATCCAGACACATTGAGGTGTACAATGTGAGGTCCATATGTGTTTGGACTCTCAACTAGGGCTGCCAAGTCTTTAAGAATTAAATCATGTGATATCCTGGCTCAGAATCCCCGAGCTCTGTGGAAAGCCATCCTGGGCCTAGATCTCAGTTTCCAAAGGCGATTCTCACGTGTGGCCTAGTAAAATCCCAAGAGAACTCACGACAATACTTCTCTGAGGTCAGATCCAGAACTCATTCTTTAAGGGGAATCACACCAGAGTTCAAACCCAGGTGATCCCAGTCATCTTTTCCAACTACCACACAAATTACCACAATTAAAACAAGAACACTCCCATATGGCCCTCATCTTCTTTCATATTGACACTCATCATAATTTTGCTGGAGGTTTCCATGAGGGGAGCAGACCAAGACAGTGTTCAAAATAAGCTCCTTTGACCCTCATTTGCCTATAGTATAGGTGGCCTGGACACCCATCCTGTGAACCAGGAGTGATCAAATAGGCCTGCCATTAATACCGCTCCAATTCTCCAATTTGAGGCCTACTGACTGTTTGATTTAGATTCTTTATGTGAATTTTAGTCATGAAATAACCAAGCACCTATGGGCTAGCCTATGCAGGTTTTGAAGAACTCATTTGACCCAAAGGATCCCTATTTTCACTTGATGGAGTTCAGGAACCTTACAGAGGAAGTCGAGAGACTTCATCCCAATGGCTGCTCTTTCTGCCATTTTTCCTTTGGATGCAAACATGGGAACTTTCTTTAGATCCATCAGGTGCTGAGAATCTAAGCCTCAGCCACACACAGGGCCAGGGGGCTGATTCAGTCACATCCCTTTTCAAAGCACTTAAGAAAAGAGCCACAGGTATGCCCAATCATTTCCATTTGAAAACTGTTTTCTTCAGGCTTCACAAAGGGGTGGCCAGATGCAAAGAACTTCCTGACATTCAGGGCAACAGAACAATAGGTAAGCAAAAGGCCCAAAGCAGGGTTTCTCCTCTGAGACTTTCCTCGTCACACTGATATCTGAGTTTTCTGAGATGCTCGCCATCACCTACAGCTATCCAGTACATGGCCATGTCACAGAGCTTGGAGGTGGTACATATCTTGGACACAAAACCATGGGCCTATTCTTGAAATTGGCCGGAATTCAGGACGAAAATAGAAACTTAGGAAGGTAGCAGGTGTTGCTCATCGATAAGGCAAGCTACAGTCCATTCATAAACGGGGCAATATGAATGCTGAGAAGCTTTCTACTAGACACGACACATCCATTGATGAATTCTCTTTTCTAATGTCTACAACCACGGAAACAGTGGAATACACAGACATAGAAACACTCGCCCTGTGAAAAGACTTACTAGAAACAGTCCACTTCAAATGAAACAAACCGACTGTCCTACCTATTCTCAGAAAATGAGACAAAACCACAAACCCACAACCACACCCACAAAGGCACCTCCTTCCCCTAAGTAGGTCTTTGACTATCCGGAGTGTCCTCTGACTTGTAGGCCATAATACGTTCCCCCGAAATGGCCTGTCCTGTCTCAGATCTGGTCTCCTTGGCAAACTCTGTGAACTTCTCAGGAGCCAACGGTGAGCCACTAACGACTTTCTCAAGAAAAGCCCCGCTTCCGAGCTTTCCTGGCATTTGGCCTTCTCACGTCTAAAGGTACCAAGAAAGACTGACTGCATTTAGTAAATCCAAACAAGTGAGACCATAGGGACTGGGACTGGGACTGGCTCTGGGTGCCTGGCTTCCTGGATCCAAAGTTCAGAGAGTTCCATCACCATGGATGTGAGGTGAGGTCACTTCCTTCCTGAACTGAATGAGGTCCCTGTCTTGGCAACCACTTTGTCTTAACTGTTACTTCCAAGGGTCCCATGAGATTGAGGCTGCCCCTACTTCCTGTGACACTTTCACAAGTTAGAATGGTATATCAACCATAGGCACCCAGGAATAGATCTCCACACAGGCCTGTTTTGGTCCATGTTCTCTACATTAAGAAGAGAATCTGATTCAGACACAACCTTTTATCCTGACCGGGTTGTTTGCCATGGAAGATGACTTTTGGTCTCTCAGGTCCTTCATAGCTGCCTACATCTTCTCCAGGGATCATTTCTGCATGGGCCTTTGAGGTTATCAGCAGATGGAAGTTTCCCTACATTTCTGTATTGTAAAATCAACTCTTTCCCTGCTCTTCTATAAAGTTAGATTGAGGGAATAGTGTATGATTATGGATAAAAACATGTTTGATTTGGGTTAGAAATCATTGTGCTGGATGAATAATGGTATTGGGAACCTGCTATGTGTATAAGAATATATAGGTGTAATATATGTATGAAAAAAGAAATCTAAGTATGATTTGAAGGCCAGAAAGGCATTGGGCCCTTGATTGGGATACGCAGCATTGAATTACGTTCTGCAGAGATGTCTCAGATAAATCGATATACAATGGCATAGGACCTTGTACTTTGCATGAATTAATGTAGAAGGAACATCCAGTCAAAAAGGGATAGTCGGTAGTGAAAGGTTAATAAAATAGGTACTTGCTATTTCCTGTTTTTCTGTATGCTTAAAAAAACACTGTTGAAATCTTGAGAAATGTTTGCTAATCTTGTTCTAGAATGTACTGTTCCCAACTGCCAAACTGCAGAATGTACTGCCTCACTCGGTGTCACGCGAACCGCCCACTCACCCTTACACATCAGTAAACTTTCCTCCCTTCCCTCTCCAAGGAATGTATGTAAGCTCTGCATAAGCTGTTCTCAGAGCTCTCTGATCTATTTAAGTTAGCTGTGAGCCCCAGCAAGCTGGACCCAAAATAACCCTTTGCTGTTGCATGAGACAGTCTCTTGGTAGTCTCTTCCTCCAACACTCACCTGACCTTTACATATTGAGGTTCCACCGAGTTCCGGCAGTGGCGGATGAGAGACCCCAACGGGCTCCTCTCGGAGCAAGTTAGGCGCCTCTTTCTGGTTTCAGGTGTCATGTTAGGGCTTGGCAAAATTGCTGGCGATGAAGAGCCTGGGGTCTCTCCGACGGTGGCTGAGAGACGTGTCACAGAGACATAGGGCACCTCCCTGGGGGACCCCGCAGAGGACTCGGAGAATCAAGGAACAATTGCTTCATCGACTCAGTGATATTTTCTTTTAGATTCGGTATTGGCATCCTATCGGGTTTTGCCGGCTACGCATTCCTGGTCTCAGTGTTGGATGTCCATTGCCTGTCTTTATGGTCTTGTCTTATCTGTGTCATGTGTCTTTGCTTTTACTGTTTGTGTACCTTTCATTATGGGACAGAGCACTTCAATGCCTCTGTCCCTGACCCTTGATCACTGAACCAAAGTTCGCTTAAGGGCTCAGAATCTTTCTTTTTTTAGTAAAACGCTGGACCTGGCAGACGCTCTGTGCCCCAGAATGGCCCATCTTTGGAGTCGTATGGCCCCAAGAAAGATCTTTCTACTTCCCACTAATTTAAAAAGTCAGAGATATTGTCTTTCAGCCAGGGCCACATAGCCATCCTGATCAACAGCCATATATCTTAACTTTGCAGGACCTCTGCAAATCTCCTCCTCCATGGGTGAAGCCTTTCCTTGCCCATGCCTCTGCTCATACTCCTTCCCACATGATCTCTCAAACCCTCACCTCTTCCTCCTCCTCCACCCTCTGTTTTCCCTGAGTCACAAGATTTGACTCTACTGGACTCTTCCTCCTCTCCTTATCCCCTGCCCTCGTCCCCTAACACACAACACACTCTAAGTGATTCCGCTGCTGCTGACTAAGCCTCTCTACCATTGGAGGAAGCTAAGCTGGTAATAGGATCTGATAATGGACCGATGTTCATGGCCCAGGTAAGTCAGGGGTTAGCCAGGAACCTGGGGATTAATTGGAAGTTATATTGTGCTTATAGACCCCAGAGTTCAGGACAAGTAGAAAGAATGAATAGAACCAATGAAGAGACCTTAACGAAATTAAGCTTAGAGACCAGCATAAAAGATTGGACTGTGCTCCTGACTTATGCAATGTTTCATGCAAGAAAAAATCCTTCTGTTTCTTTGAGTAACCTTACCCCCTGAGAAATTCTCTATGGTGGCCCTCGTCCAGTAAGGGTCCTAAGCCCAACTGTAAGACCTAAGGATCCTTTCCACACCCTCTTGCTTGACAGACTTAAAGCTCTTGAAAGAACTCAGTGATACCTGTGAAAATAGCTGCCCACTGCGTAACAAACTGTGTACCAGGGGATTCCACATCCATATCAAATAAGAGACTTCATGTATGTAAGATGACATCAGGTGTCATCCCTGGAACCCAGCTGGAAAGGACCATACCAGGTGCTACTTATAACACCTACAGTGGTAAAGGTATACAGAATCACTTCTTGGATCCATGCCTCTCATCTCAAGCCTGCTCCTTGTCCAGAATCTTTCTGGAAACTGGAAAAGACTGGTAACAGTTTCAAATTGTGTATTCGCCATGTGGATAAGGTTATATACTCTCCCCTTGGCCACAAGTAGTCCTAACCCTCATCAGCCTTTTAAGCAGCGATGGCTGATCACAAATCCTACTGAAAAAGTGTATAATCTATCTCACATACAGCCCCCTTAGGGACCTGGTGGCCATCTCTCCACCCAGACATTTGTCAGCTCGCCATAGGTTTTTTTTTTATTGGGATATCCCTGATGAAGAAAATCCCACTAAATTACCATTAAATCCCTTCTGTACCATAGATAATGGAAACAAACATTATGCATGTAGGGACACGCGAGCCAGATGCAGGTTGGCTAGCCTAGATTACTTGTTTGCCCGGGAAACTATCAAAGCCACAAACAGTAACGGCTGTGTGGGGGAAAAACCGACTTCTTCTGTATGTCATGGAGATGTGAGCATACAGAGGCTGCCTGATGGAACCCCAATACTTCATCAAATTCAGTACACAGCATTGGCCATATTACCAAGTAGACAACAGAAAAAGGATGGCCCCCAGAGGGGTCCCTAGATCCTCAAATTTTGCGTGACCTTTTTAACTTCTGCAAGTGCTCAAAAGGGTGAAAGGAGATTGCCCTATGTGAAGCCCTTTCCCTCCTTCACTCACATCCTGAACTATGCTTCTCCAATAGATTTTTATCCTCAGCATTCTGCTCCAGACTCTCTGCTGTCACTCCCACCTCAGCAACGTGATTTCTCCCCTCCAATTACTAGATCAGAATCCCAAACCTCCACCAGTTCTCAGACAATTGCCCGCTTGTGAGGTAGCAGGTACTGAGGTACCCCTCCACCCACTCACTCCTCTCTCTTCCTGTCAGTGCCCACACCGGGTCCCACCAGGTCCTCTTTCCAGCTAACCCAAAGCTCAAACGAGCTGAGGAGAGCTCTCAGACCCTTATCCAAGATGTAATATAAATGGCCATTAAAGTTGCTTTGTCATCACTGAAAACAGGTTACTAAAATTTAAAGTCCCTCACAGGATTTTGGGATACTCACTCCCGTTTTCTGCTCTGCTCTACCTGTTCTACTGCTCAAGTTTTTTGCTAGGAAATTCCCAAACACCTTTGCAATTATTCTTTTACATCTCTCTTTTTCCTCATTCTCAGATTCTCGGAGCTTCTCTCAGGTCCACCTTCCCCGTATTCCCCCTCTGTACCAGGCCCACAGAAAAGTCTTAAATGTCCTTCTCCAGAAGTCTTCACCATGGCTGACTTTAGAACTTTCAGCATAGAGTTTCTATAAAGAGTTCGATGTAGATAAACTTTCTCTTTTTGTATTGCCCTGTTCTACTTGGCCACTGGCTAAAAAACTCAGTACTTCTAAGCTAGACAACCCCTAACTAGTTTTTCACAAAATACGTGAACAAGTCCTCTGGCCTTCAGCTGGGGCTTCACAGAAATGGCCACATTTCTAAGATAAAGAAATTACCAACTGGGCTCCGTTGTAACAGCTGGCAGGGGGAAAATAAGAAAGGGAATAAAAAGCTCTCCTCCTCCCAGGTGTCCTTGAAAATTTAACTTGCCCAGAACAGAGGAAAAATCAGAAACATATACTGCTTTTTTGAACTTCTGCAGACTGTAAACTTCTGAGCCCCATCCCTTATATGTTGGGTACACAATTCTGAAACTACCTAAACTTGAGTTTCAGGGGATTAATTGATTACAACAGAAGCAATGCCCTCTGAATCCAGTTGCAACAATATAGGACTGTTTCCCTGTCTTCAGTGCTATCTTAGGTGCCTTGCCTTGTCTGTCCCTACAACAGCATAATTCTATATACTTAAACATTGTTTATGTTTTCATGAAATGGTCAACAGATGTGATTATTTTGAAATGTTGCAGATGTTTCCCAGAAAGCTCTATCATGATGCAGGTTCGTTTGAAGATCAAATAGGGGGGGCATACAACCGGTTCCACTGGGAACTTGTATCCCTCACTTTAGCCATCCTATTAGGAATAGGAGTTGCTGCACGGTTGGGCACAGGAACCACTGCCATTGTCCATGGGACACAACAAATGACCCAATTAGAAGAAGCAATAGAGCAAAACTAAGATATTAGAAACCTCCATCAGAGCTTTGCATGAATCTTTAACCTCTCTCTCTGAAGTTGTTTTAAAGAACAGTTGAGGGTTGGACCTCATCTTCATTAGAGAAGGGGGCCTTTGTGCTGCATTGAGGGAAGAATGCTGTTTTTATGCTGACCATACTGGAGTTGTAATAAAATCTATGAGTAAATTTAAAAGACACCTTGAAGAGCATCAACAAGAGAGAGAGGCCCAAAAAGGGTGGCTTGAGTCTTGGTTCACACACTCCTCCTGGTTAACTACGTTTTTATCAACCTGGCAGGTCCAATAATAATCCTCATATTATTGCTAACTATAAAACCCTGTTTGCTCAACCGTGTAATTTCTTTTCTGCAGGCTCAAATTGGACCAGTTAAACTTATGGTAATACCCCACTAGCAGACATAGAATGTGACACCCTCCAATGATCATTTTTATGATTAAAAGTAGCCAGAAGAAGAAGTGGGGAATTAAAGGTTAATAAAATAGGTACTTGTCACTTCTTGTTTTTCTGTATGCTTAACAAAACACTGTTGAAATCTTGAGAAATGCTTGCAAATCTTGTTCCCAGAATGTTCTGTCCCCAACTGCGAACTGCAGAATGTACTCCCTCACCCAGTTGCACGCAAACCACCCACTCGCCCTGACCCATCAATAAAATTCCCTTCCTGCCCTCTCCAGGGAAAGTATATAAGCTCTACTTAAGCTATTCTCAGGGCAATCTGCTCTATTCAAGTGATCTCTGAGCAACAGCATGCTGGACACCCAAAAAACCCTTTGATGTTGCAAGAGATAGTCTGTTGGTGGTCTCCTCCTCTGAAGCTCACCCCACATTTACTTGGATGATTGAATGTAGAAGAGAACATTCAGTCAAAAACGATAGTCTGTAGCATTAGGAAGATAGTCAGTACTTTTATGAAGAAGGGTGAGTATAGGAATTGGAAAAAAAGTTCTTTAGCAATAGGGTTTCGATTAGAGAGTGAATGTAAATGTCAGCACAGGTGAAGAGTCAGTCACAATGATGAACTGGGGAAAATATGTAGGAAAGCAGATATCAATAGAGACATTACGAAAACAGGCAAAGTATAAAGTGAGTGATAGGATTAGATATTTTGAACAGGGTTGAGTTTACATATATAATCTTAGGAAGAAACAAATATGTAGTCACAATTAGGATTGACATTTGAGAGCATTAGGCAAATTTCAGGTGGATGAATATTTCTCAGAATAATCTTGTGAATAGTTGATTATAAATCCACATAATAAACATGAATGAATTTAGGGAGTGTATATAAGACACATATATTTCATATTTTGAAAAATCTGGAGAGTGTATATATATATATATATATATATATATATATATATATATATATATACAAAACACACACAAAGACAAAAAAGTAGCAAAATATATGTCAATCAAAATTCATTATAAAATATATATCATCCACAGATCTAAAAATATTAATTTTACTGAACATGGATTTATGTATAATGCTGTTCAACTAGCAAGCTCAACCATAGGTTGAATATCCAATTCCAACAAGTTTAGTAGGAGTGATCTCTTCTAACAATTTGTATCTGCCAAGTCAGCCACCTCACAAGAATGTACGTGTGGTACCAGGGAGGAATCTATATGTGCATATAAGAATACAGAGAAAGGGAGACAGGAATTCACATATTTGTTAACCTTAAAAATACATGGACAACTATTTCAACAATAAATTGACTAGATTCATAACTCCAACTCTGTATCATGCAAAAGAAAAGTACAACAATACACCAGGCCTACTCTGAACTGCTTGTATTTCGATTCTGTTTGGGTTATTTTTCTCCATCATATTAGAATTAGTAGTCAGAGTCTGGTCGGGTATGGGTTAGAGTCAGGGATTCAGTATTTTGAATGGAAAATAGAAAACTGAATCCAATGTTTATGCAAATATATGCTACAGAAAATTCTTCCCACTCTCCTCCAGAACAATGCCTTGACATTACCTTCGCCCCAAGTAAGACACAATTAGAAGAGAAGAGTTAGAAAATCTGTGAATACCTATCAGGAATGGAAAATGCTCCAGATTTCACATCTTTGGAGGCGGTAGAGGAGTTTCCAAAAGTAAGGGACAGGGTAAACACTCCACAAATATGGAGCTCTGCTGGCCTAAAGACTTTTTGAGAATCTGCCTTTAAGGTTGGGCACTTAAAATATATGTTGTTTTCAGGAGCTTTAGCTTTATTTGTAGTGAGACGATCAAAGCTCGATCTGCATCTATGTGACCTGGAGGACATGGTTATTTATTTTTCAATAAAAATGAGGCAGCAGTGCTGAATTCTCTCTTTGTAGGTAAACTGTGGCCACTGAGGGCTAAGTGTCTCCCCGTGTGGACTGTGAAACAACTTGGTCATCCTCCAATTATCGTGGTGTTTCTTGCTGCTGCACTGGGAGTTTGGTATTTGCTTCATTAAATACAACGAGTTCAAATGGGAAACAGTGCTGAAGGGAGTTCTGTCAGCTGTGGTGTGCAGGGTCTCCAGGAGAATGCACCAACCAGGGTTCTATCCCACGTAGCTTGCCCCCTTGACAATAGCAACATGATTCTGAACATTGCCCTAAAACCTCTCCATATAAAAATATGCCTTTACGTATATGGGTCTGATGGCTGCACCATGTCAGTCTCAAGCCATTTGGAAGCCAATGGAAGATCCACATGGCCCCACCACAGATGTTTTATCACTCACTTGCGTAACACTTCTCTAGTCCCACTACTCACTAGGCTTCTACTTACCAGCATCTCTGTTCTACACCATTTTCCTGAAACCCAGTCAATCAAGGCCCTGTCTGGTATATTCATGATCATCAACAGGACATCAAAGGTCCTCCAGTGACATCTGGTCATGGGAATTTTAAAAATTTCATGGTAATTATCTAGCAATTTTTCACGGATGAAGTTGGAGGCACTGTGGTTTGCAATTCATTCAGGAACCATTAAAGGGTTAGGAAGCTAATTTCAGGGAAAGCTCTGGAGCACTCTCACAGGCAAGGCTACCCAAAGAGTGGCCAAAAAGTCACATGAAGCGAGGCCAATTGAGGTCTATGAAGCGAGGTCCATGTGTGTTTTGAATCTCAATAATGCATGCCAAGTCTTTCAGAATAAAATCATGTAATATCCTGGCTGAGATTCCCAGTGTTCTGTGGAAAGCCAACCTGTGCCTAGATCTCAGGTTCCAATGGCAACTTCATGCCTGGCCTCCTAAAATCCCAACACAATTCATGGCAATACTTCTCTCAGGTCAGTTCCAGAACTCAGTCTATAAGGAGAATCACACCAGAGTTCAAGTCCAGGTGGACCCAGACAACTCTTCCAACCGCGACTCAAATGAAAACAATTAAAACCAAAATACTCCCTCATGGCCCTATTCTTCTTCCATATAGACACTAATCATAACCTCTTCCTGGAGTTTTCCATGAGTTGTGCAGCCCAAGAGAATGTCCAAAATAAGCTTCTTGCACCTCTTTTGCCTAACTTCAGGGTGGCCTGGGCACCCTTCCTGTGAATCAGGAGTGATCAAATAGGCCTGCCCTTAATACTGCTGCGCTTATCCAATTTGAGGCTCTCTGACTGTGGGGTCTAGATTCTTTATGTGAATTGGAGTCATGAGAAAAGCCTAGACAGTGTCCAAAATCAGCTCGCTTGCCCCTCATTTGCCTAAAGTCAGGGTGGCCTGGACACCGTTTCTGTGAACGAGGAGTGATCAAATAAGCCTGCCGTTAATACTTCTGTGTTTCTCCAATTTGACGCCTACTGATTTCAGGTATCAATTCTTTATGTGATTTGGAGTTATGCGAAAACCCAAGCACCTCTGCAGGGAATTGAAGAACTCATTTGACCCAAAGAATCCCTATTCTCACTTGATGGAGTTCAGGAAATTAACAGAGGAAGGCAAGAGACTTCATCCATAATGAATGATTTTTTTTTTGCCATTATGGTTTTGGACGCACACATGGGACCATTCTTTAGATCCATCAGGTGCTGAGAATCCAAGTCATAGACACAAACATGGCCAAGAGACTAATTCAGACACATCCCTTACCAAAGCAATTAAGCAAAGAGCCACAGGTGATGACATTCATTTCCATTTGAAAACTTTTTACTTCAGGCTTCACAAAGTGGTGGATTGAGGCAAAGAACTTCCTGACATTCAGTGCAAAACAACAATAAGTAAGCAAAAGGCCCAAAGCAGGGTTTCTCCACTGAGACTTTCCTGGTCACACCGATATCTGCGTTTTCTGAGATGCTCGCCATTCTCTTCAGCTCACCAGTACATGGCCATGTCACAGAGTTTGGAGGTGGTACATATTTTGGACACAAATCCATGAGCCTATTCTGGATAGTGGCCAGAATTCAGGAAGAAAACAGCAACTTAGAAAGATAGCAGGTGTTGCACATCAAAAAGACAAGCTGCACTCCATTCATATATTGGGCAGGTTGAATTATGGGAAGATTTACACTAGACAGTACACATCCATTAATGCATTCTCTTTTCCAATATCTACAACAACGGACACAGTGGGATACACAGACATAGAAACACTTGCTTGTCAAATGACTTACTAGAAACTGTCCACTCCAAACCAAACTAACCGCCTTTCCCATCTATTCTCAGAACATGAGACAAAACAATAAACCCATACCCACTCCCACAAAGGCACCTCCTTCCCCCAATTAGGTCTGTGACTATCCAGATTGTCCTCTGACAGGTGGGCCATACTATGTTCCCCTGAAATGGTCCGTCTTCTCTAAGATCTGGTGAAATATAAGTATGAAAACAGAAATCTAGGTATGATTTGAAGCCCAGAAGGGTTTTTCCCTTGATTGGGATACTTAGCTTTGAATTATGCTCTGCAAAGTTGTCTCAGATAATTCGATATACAATGGCATAGGACCTTTTACCTTGGATGATTGAATGTAGAAGAGAACATCCAATCAAAAAGGGATAGTCGGTAGGATTAGGAAGATAGTCGGTAGGTTTAGAAAGAAGAGTGAGTATAGGATTTGGACCAAAAGTTCTTTAGCAATAGGGTTTCGATTATAGAGTGAATGTAAATGTCAGCACATATGAAGTGTCAGTCACTAGGATCAACTTGGGAAAATATGTAAAAAAGCAGATATCAATAGAAACATTACGAAATCAGGCAAAGTATAAAGTGAGTGATAGGATTAGACATTTTCAACAGGGTTGAGTTTGAATATATAAATTAGGAAGAAACAAATATGTAGTCACCAATAGGATTGACAATTGACAGCATTAGGCAACCTGGACATGGATGTTTTTAGTAATCCATGTACACTTTACATTTAGGCTTTGGTACAATCATAAATGTGACCTTTACATTTTTTTGTCCAGAATATTACTTTGATTAAATGTATATGTACATCAGGTGACATGAGTATGTCTTCCACCATTTCTGCGAGCAATATATTGAAGATGTAAAATTAGAATCGGGGGTACAAAGAGGTGTACCCTGTGTCTATGAATATAGAGATAAAGCATGAATAGACCCTAATGTGAATAAATAATATAACTTTTTTCAACTTTGAAAAATGAATTGATCTAATATCTGAAAAATTACAGGAAATTGTATATTGATATACAATCATTCATTCCAAGCAGTTATACATCTAATGGTAATATTCGTGTTTTGGTTTATCATGAAGAGTGTGTGAGTTTTGCTTCAAAAGTGACTTTGGAAATCGAAAATAATGTGTTTGGAAAGAAGACTCATGAAAATACCAGTAAAGAAACCCTGACAATACATGTGTTCTGAAGCAAAAAGGGATTAAATTTGAAACAAATGCCTATAAATTTGTGAACTTGTGGATGAAATGTATATCCTATGATGTGCAAAAACTGAAGAAATAAAAATGTACCAGTGTCGAATACAAATGAATAAAGAATTACATATCATGTCCCATAGGAATCTACTTGCATTGATGTTAGACTGGGTCAGTTACTGTAGAATAATTAGGATTTGTATGCATCATTCCCTGAAGTTAGTTTGCAGTACTAGGAAACAAATATGTATTTCAGGTGGATGAATATTTCTGAGAATAATCTTGTGAAATGTTGATTAAAAATCTACATACATGAACATGATTGAATTTAGAGAGTGTATATTAGACACATATATTTCATATTTTGAAAAATCTGGAGAGTGTATACACACACACACACACACAAATAAAAAACACTCACAGACATTAAAAAGTAGCAAAATAAATGCCAATCGAAATTCATCAGTAAATATATATCATCCACAGATGCAAAAATGTTTATTTTACTGAACATGAGTTTATGTATAATGTTGTTCTACTAGGACGCTCCCTATAGGTTGAATTTTCAGTTCCAACAGCGTTTAGGAGGAGTGATCTCTTCTCACAATTTGTATCTGCCAAGTCAGCCACCTCACAAAGATGTACGTGTGATACCTGGTAGGATTCTATATATGCATATAAATATACAAGTGTGAATAGGCTAAAGAGAAAGGGAAACATGAATTCTCATATTTGTTAACTTTAAAAACACATGGAGATCTTTTTCTATTAAACATTGACCAGATTTATAACTCCTACCTTGTATAATGCAAAATGCAAGTCCAACTATACAACATGCCTCCAATGAACTGCTTGTATTTCTATAGGTTTGTGTTATTTTTCTCTATCATATTAGGATGAGTTGTCTGAGTCTAGTAGGTATGGGTTAGTGTCAGGGATTCAGTATTTCAAAAGGAAAATTGGAAATTGAATCCAATTTGTATGCAAATATATGCTGCACAAATATCCTCCCACTCTCATCCAGAACAATGCCTTGAAATTACCTTCACCCCAAGTAAGACACAGTTAGAGGAGAATAGATAGAAAATCAGTGAATACATATCTGGAATGGAAAATGCTCAGGAGTTCACAACCTTGGAGGTTGTAGAGGAGTTTCCAAAAGTAAGGGACAGGGTAAACACTCCACAAACATGGAGCTCTGCTGGCCTAAAAACTGTTAGAGCAACTGCCTCTGAGTTTGGGAACGTGAAAATTATGATGTTGTCAGGAGAATTGGCTTCCTTTGTAGTGAGACCATCAAAGCTGGGTCTGCCTCTATGTGACGTGGAGGACATGGTATCTTATTTTCCAATGAACATGAGGTAGCAGTGTTGATTTTCTTCTTTTTAGGTAAACTGTGGCCTCTGGGGGCTAAGTGTCTCCCCGTTGGACTGTGAAGCCATTTGGTCCTCCTCCACTTTTTGTGGGGTTTTTGCTGCTGAACTGGGAGTTTGGTATTTGCTTCATGAAATTCAAGGAGTTCAACTGAGACACAGTGCTGGAGGGAGTTCTGCCATGTGCGGTGGTTCAGAGTCTGCAGAAGAACGCACCAACCACGCTTCTATCCCTCAAAGCTTGCCACATTGCATCCTTGTCCATAGCAACCTGATTCTGAACATTGCCCTGAATTCTCTTCATATAACAAGATGCCTTTAATTACAAGGGTCTGCTGGCTGCTTCATGTAATCCACAAGCCATTTGGAAGCCAATGGAAGATCCACATTGCTCCAACAGAGATGTTTTATCACACTCCTGCCCACCAAAGCTCTAGGCCCACTTCTCAGCAGGCTGCAACTTTCTGGCACCTCTGTTCTACACCATTTTCATGAAACCCAGTCAAGCAAGGCACTGTCTGGTACATCCATGATCAGCAACAGGACATCCAAAGGTTCTCCAGTGCCACCTGGTCATGGGAATTTCAAAAATTTCATGGTATTTATTTAGACATTTTTCAAGGATGAAGTTGGAGTCACTGTGGGTTTCAATTCATTCAGGAACCAGTAAATGGTGAGCAAGATTATTTCAATGAAAGCTCTGGAGAACCCTCACAGGCAAGGCTTCCCAAAGAATGGCCAAAAGGTCACATTAAGCCAGGCCCATTGAGGTCTACAATATGAGGTCCATGTGTGTTTTCACTCTCAACTATGGCTGCCAAGTCTTTCGAATGAAATCATGTGATATCTTGGCTGAAATTCCCAGAGCTCTGTGGAAAGCCACTCTGGGGCTAGATCTCAGTTTCCAAGGGTGACTCTCATACATGGCCTCTTAAATCACAACACAATACATGGCAATACTTCTCTGAGATCAGTTCCTGAACTCAGTCTATAAGGGGAATCACACCAGAGTTCAAGCCCAGGTAGACCTTGTTATGTCTTCCAACTGTCACACAAATATCCACAATTAAATCCAAAACACTTCCACATGGCACTCATCTTCTTCCATTTACACAATCATCATAACCTCTGGCTGGAGGTTTCCATGAGGGGTGCAGCCCAAGACAGTGTCCAATATAACCTCCCTTGCCCCTTTTTTGCCTAAAATCAGGGTGGCCAGGACATCCTTCCAGTGAACCAAGAGTGATCAAATAGGCCTGCCATTAATATGGCACTGCTTCTCCAATTTGAGGCCTACTGACTGTGTGTTTTAGATTCTTTATGTGAATTGGAGTCTTGAGAAAAACCAAGCACTTATGGGCTAGCCTCTGCAGGGTTTTGAGGAACACATTTGAACCAAATGATCACTGTTCTCACATGATGGAGAACAGGACACTTACAGAGGAATGCGAGAGACTTCATCCACACTGACTGCTCTTTTGTCCATTTTGATTTTGGATGCACACATGGGATCCTTCTTTAGATCCATCAGGTGCTGAGAATCTAAGCCACAGTCTCACACAGGGCCAAAAGACTGATTCAGACACATCCCTTTCCAAAGCAATTAAGCAAAGAGCCACAGGTGATGCCCTTTCATTTCCATTTGAAAACTGTTTCTTTAGGCTCTACAATGGTGTGGCCTGAGGCAAAGGCCTTCCTGACATTCAGGGCAACAGAACAATTGATGAGCAAAAGGCCCAAAGCAGGGTTTCTTCACTTAGAATTTCCTGGTCAAACTGATATCTGAGTTTTCTGAGATGCTCCCATTTCTTTCAGCTATCCAGTACATGGCCATGTCACAGAGCTTGGAGGTGGTACATATTTTGGACACAAAACCATGAGCCTATTCTGGAGAGTGGCCAGAATTCAGGAAGAAAACCGGAACTTAGGAAGATTGTTGGAGTTGTCCACCCATAAGTCAAGCCGCAGTCCATTCATAAATTGGGCAGAATTCAGGAAGAAAACAGGAACTTAGGAAGATTGTTGGAGTTGTCCACCCATAAGTCAAGCCGCAGTCCATTCATAAATTGGGCAAGTTGAGTCTAGACAGGACACATCCAATGATTCATTCTTTTTCTAATATCTAAAACCACGGACACAGTGGGATACACAGACAAAGAAACACTGGCCTTGTCAAACGACTTACCAGAAACAGTTCACTCCAAACCAAACAAACCGCCTTTCCTACCTATTCTCAGAACATGAGACAAAATCTCAAACCCACACCCACACACACAAAGGAAGCTCCTTCCCCCAAGTAGGTCTGTGACTATTGGGAGTGTCCTCTGACTGGTGGGCCAAACTATGTTCTGATGAAATCGCCTGTCCTGTGTCACATATGGTCTCCTTGGCCAAATCTGTGAAGTTGTCACTAGCCAGCGGTGAGCCACTACCTGCTTTCTCAGGAAAGGCCCCTTTTTAGAGCTTTCCTGACATTTGTTCATCCTCACCTCAGTAGGTACCAAGAAAGACTGACTCTGTCCTTGGTAAATCCAAAAAATACGACCACTGGGACTGGGACTGAGACTGGCTCTGGTTACCTGGCTTCCCGGATTCCAAGTTCAGAGAGTTCCATCACCAAGGAAGTGAGGTGAGATTACTTCCTTCAGGAATTCTTTGAGGTCATTGCCTTGGCAACCACTTTGTCCTAACTGTTGCTTACAATACTCCTATGAGATGGAGGCTGCCCTTTCTTCCTGTGACACTTTTACAAGTTAGAATGGTATATCAACCTTAGGGACCCCGGAACAGCTCTCCACACATGACTGGTTTGGTCTATCTTCTCTACATTAACAAGAGAGAGGCTTATTCAGACACAACCCTTCATCCTGGAAAGGTTGTTTGCGATGGAAGATGACATTTGCTCTCTCAGGTCCTTCATAGCTGCCTACATCTTCTCCAGGGATCAAGTCTGCATGGACATTTGAGGTTCTCAGCAGGAGGAAGATACCCTACATTCCTGTATTGTAAGACGAACTCTGTCCCTGCTCTTCTGCAAAGTTAGATTAAGGTAAGAGTGTATGGTTAGGGTTAATAACATGTTCGATTTGGGTTACGAATCATTGCGAAGGATGATTAATAGTATTGGGAACCTGCGATATTTATAAGATTATAGAGGTGAAATGTAAGTATGGAAACAGAAATCTAGGTAAGATTTGAAGCCCAGAAGGGCATTAGGCCCTTGATTGGGATACTTAGCTTATAATTACGTTCTGCACAGATGTCTCAAATAAATCGATAATCAATGGCATAGGACCTTACACCTTGGATGATTGATTTTAGAAGAGAACATCCACTCAAATTGAGATAGTCAGTGGGATTAGGAAGGTAGTCAGTAGGTTTAGGAAATAGAGTGAGTATAGGATTTGGGGCAAAAGTTCTGTAGCAATAGGGTTTTTGTTATAGAGTGAATGTAAATTTCAGCACATGTGAAGAGTCAGTCACATGATGAACTGGGGAAAATATGTAAAAAGGAAAATATCAATACAGACATTATGAAATGAGGCAATTATACAGTGAGTGATAGGATTAGACATTTTCAATAGGGTTGAGATGGAATACATAATTTTAGGAAGAAACAAATATGTCGTCACCGATAGGAATGACATTTGAAAGCATTAGGCAACCTGGACATTTATCGTTTTAGTAATCCATGTTCACTTTCCATTTAGGATTTGGTACAATCATAAGTGTGATCTTTGCATTTTGTGCCCAGAAAAATATTGTGATCAAATGTGTATGTTAGATCATATGACATGAGTATTTCTTCCACCATTACTGGGAGCAATATTTGAAGACATATAAATTAGTATTGGGGGTACAAAGTGGTGTACCCTGTGTCTTTGAATATAGAGATAATGCATGAATAGTATGCATACTGTGAATAAATATTATAACTGGTTCCACTTTAAATAATGGATTGAATTGATATCTGAAAATATATAGGAAATCATATATTGACATACAATCATTCACTCCAACCAGTTATATATCTAATGGTAATCTTAGGGTTATTGTTTATCATGAAGTGTGTGTGAGTTTTGTTTCAAAAGTGATTATGGAAATCGAAAATAATATGTTTGGAAAAAAGTCTCATAAAAAGACCAATCAAGAAATATGGAGGAATTCATGTGTTCTGAAGCAGGAAGTGATTGAAAGTGAAACAAGTGCCTATAAATTTTCTAAATTGTGAATGAAATATATATCCTGTTATGTGCATAAACTGATGAAATAGTAATGTACCAGTGTTGAATAAAAGTGAACGTCAAAATACACATCATGTCCAATAGGAATCTACTTGCATTGATGTTAAACTGGGTCAGTTACTGTAGAAATATTAGAATTGCATGCATTATTCACCAAAGAGATTTTTTTTTAATTTTTATTTATGATTGTTCAAAACATTACATAGTTCTTGATATATCATATTTTACACTTTGATTCAAGTGGGTTATGAACTCCCATTTTTACCCTGTATACAGATTGCAGAATCACATCAGTTACACATCCATTGATTCACATATTGCCATACTAGTGTCTGTTGTATTCTGCTGCCTTTCGTATCCTCTACTATTCCCCCTGGCCTCCCCGCCCCTCCCCACTTCTCTCTCTACTCCCTCTACTGTAATAAATTTCTCCCCCTTGTATTATTTTTCCCTTTCCCCTCAATTCCTCTTGTATGTAATTTTGTATAACCCAGAGGGTCTCCTTCCAATTCCATGCAATTTCCCTTCTCCCTCCCTTCCTCCTCTCATCCCTGTTTAATGTTAATCGTCTTGTCATGCTCTTCATCCCTATCTGTTCTTAGTTACTCTCCTTATATCAAAGATGACATTTGGCATTTGTTTTATAGGAATTGTGTAGCTTCACTTAGCATAATCTAGTCTAATGCAATCCATTTCCCTGCAAATTCTATGATTTTTTATTTTTCAATGCAAAGTAATAATCCATTGTGTATAAATGCCACATTTTTTTTAATCCATTCTTCTATTGAAGGGCATCTAAGTTGGTTCCACAGTCTTGCTGTTGTGAATTGTGCTGCTATGAACATCGATGTAGCAGTGTCCCTGTAGCATGCTCTTTTTAGGTCTTTAGTGAATAGACCAAGAAGGGCAATAGCTGGGTCAAATGGTGGTTCCATTCCAAGCTTTCCAAGAAATCTCCATACTGCTTTCCAAATTGGCTGCACCAATTTGCAGTCCCACCAGCAATGTACAAGTGTACCTCTTTTCCCACATCCTTGCCAGCACTTCTTGTTGTTTGACTTCATAATGGCTGCTAATCTTACTGGAGTGAGATGGTATCTTAGGGTGGTTTTGATTTGCATTTCTCTGACTGCTGGAGATGGTGAGCATTTTTTCATGTACTTGTTGATTGATTGTATGTCCTCATCTGAGAAGTGTCTGTTGAGGTCCTTGGCCCATTTGTTGATTGGGTTATTTGTTATCTTATTGTCTAATTTTTTGAGTTCTTTGTATACTCTGGATATTAGGGCTCTATCTGAAGTGTGAGTAGTAAAGATTTCTTTCCAGTATGTAGGCTCCCTATTTACCTCTTATTGTTTCTTTTGCTGAGAAAAAACTTTTTTAGTTGAGTAAGTCCCATTTGTTGATTCTAGTTATTAACTCTTGTACTATAGGTGTCCTATTGAGGAATTTGGAGCCCAACCCCACAGTATGTACATCATAACCAAATTTTTCTTCTATCAGACAGTGTGTCTCTGATTTGATATCAAGGTCCTTGATTCATTTTGAGTTAACTTTTGTGCATGGTGAGAAAAAGGGATTCAGTTTCATTTTGTTATATATGGATTTTCAGTGTTCCCAACACCATTTGTTGAAGATGCTATCCTTCCTCCATTGCATGCTTTTAGCTCCTTTATCAAATATAAGATAGTTGTAGTTTTGTGGATTGGTTTCTGTGTCCTCTATTCTGTACCATTGGTCCACCTGCCTGTTTTGGTACCAGTACCATGCTATTTTTGTTACTATTGCTCTGTAGTATAGTTTGAAGTCTGGTATCGCTATACCACCTGATTCACACTTCCTGCTTAGCATTGTTTTGCAATTCTGGGTCTTTTATTTTTTCATATGAATTTCATGATTGCTTTCTCTATTTCTACAAGAAATGCCTTTGGGATTTTGATTGGCATTGGATTAAACCTATAGAGAACTTTTGGTAATATCGCCATTTTGATTATGTTAGTTCTGCCTATCCATGAACAGGGTATATTTTTACATCTTCTAAGATCTTCTATTTCTCTCTTTAGGGTTCTGTAGTTTTCATTGTATAAGACTTTCACCTCTTTTGTTAGGTTGATTCCCATTTTTTTTTTTAGGATATTGTGAATGGAGTGGTTGTCCTCATTTCCATTTCAGAGGATTTGTCACTGATATACAGGAATGCCTTTGATTTATGCGTGTTGATTTTATATCCTGCCACTTTGCTGAATTCATTTATTAGCTCTTTAGTTTCTTTGTAGAACCTTTTGGGTCTGCTAGGTATAGAATCATGTCATCTGCAATTGTGATAATTTAAGTTATTCTTTTCCTATTTATATGCCTTTAATTTCTTTCATCTGTCTAATTGCTCTGGCCAGTCTTTTGATAACTATATTGAACAAAAGTGGTGAGAGCAGACATCCCTGTCTTGTTTCAGATTTTAGAGGGAATGTCTTCTTTTCTCCATTCAGAATGATGCTAGCCTGCGGTTTAGCATAGATTGCTTTTACAATATTGAGGAATGTTCCTGTTATTCCTAGTTTTTCTATAGTTTTGAACATAAAGGGATGCTGTACTTTGTCGAATGCTTTTTCTGCATCTATCTAGATGATAATATGGTTTTTATTTTAAGTCTATTGATGTGGTGAATAACATTTATTGATTTTCGTATATTGAACCCTCCTTGCATCCCAGGGATGAATCCTACTTGATCATGGTGCACATTTTTTTGATATGTTTTTGTATCTGATTTGCCAGAATTTAATTTAAGATTTTTGCATTTAGGTTCATTAGAGATATCGGTCTTTAGTCTTCTTTCTTTGAAGTGTCTATCTGGTGTAGGAATCAGGGTGATATTTGCCTAGTAGAATGAATTTGGAAGATCTCCCTCTTTTTCAATTTTCTGAAATAGCTTTAAAAGTATTGGTATTAGTTCATATTTAAAGGTATTGTAAAACTCTGCTGTATACCCATACGGTCCTGGGATTTTCTTAGTTGGTAATCTTTGGATGGTTTTTTTTTATTTCCTCAATTGATATTGGTATGTTTAGGTTGTCTATATCCTCCTAACTCTCTCTGGTCAGATCATATGACTTAAGAAATTTTTTGATGCCTTCACTATCTTCTAATATTTTAGAGTATAAGGATTCAAAGTAATTTCTGATTATCTTCTGTATTTCTGAAATATCTGTTGTGATATTGCCTTTTTCATCCCGTATGATAGTAATTTGAGTTCTCTCTCCTCATCGTTAGCATGGCTAGGGGTCTGTCCATTTTATTTATTTTTTCCTCCAATTGGTGTGACGTGTCTACCACGCCCGTGGACCCCTGTGGTGTTCTGCCAATCAGTCGCAGGTCTGCCTACCTTGCAGGCGTGGGCAGCGGCACTGCTCTACTCCTACTCCAATTGGGGTGACGTGACTACCACGCCGGCGGGCCGCTGTGCCTGGTCCGCCGGTTGGTCGCAGGTCTGCCTACCTTGTGAGCACGGGCTACAGATCTGTTCTGCCCCTACTCCAAATATGGTAAAGTGTCTGCCGCGCCAGCTGGCCGCTGGGCCTCTTCTTCTGGTCAGGTGCAGGTCTGCTACCTTGCGGGCGCGGGTGGTGGCTCTGCTCTGCCCCTACTCCAATTGGTGTGTCACTCTGTCCTTGGTAAATCCAAACATGTCAGACCACTGGGACTAGGACAGAGACTGTCTCTGGGTTCCTGGCTTCCTGGATTTCAAGTTCAGAGAGTTCCATCACCAAGGAAGTGAGGTGAGATCACTTCCTTCAGGATCTGAATTATGTCACTGCCTTGGCAACCACTTTGTCCTAACAGTTGCTTCCAAAATACTATGAGGTGGAGGCTGCCCTGATTTTCATGGGACACTTTCTCTAGTTAGAATGTTATATCAACCGTAAGCACCAGGGAACAGCTTCCACACAGGACTGGTTTGGTCCATGTTCTATACATTAAGAAGAGAGAGATTGATTCAGACACAACCCTTCATCCTGACCAGGATGATTGCCATGGAAGATGACTTTTGCTTTCTGAGGTAATTCATAGCTGCCTTCATCTCCACCAGGGATCACTTCTGCATGAACATTTGAGTTTCTCAGCAGGTGAACATCCCCTAGATTCCTGTAGTTTAATACACACACTGTTCCTGCTCTCCTGCAAAGTTAGTGTATGGTTAGGGTTAATAATATGTTCGATTTGGGTTAGGAATCATTCTGCAGGATGAATAATGAGATTGGGAACCTGCGATATTTATAAGAATATATAGGTGAAATATATGTATGAAAACGGGAATCTAAGAAGGATTTGAAGCCCAGAAGGGCATTGAGCCCTTGATTTGGATACTTAGTGTTGAATTATGTTCTGTACAATTGTCTCAGTTAAATCGAAATACAGTGGCATAGGACCTTGTATCTTGGATGATTGAATGTAGAAGAGAACATCCAGTCAAAAAGGGATAGTCAGTAGGATTAGGAAGATAGTCAGTAGGTTTAGGAAGAAGAGTGAGTATATGATTTGGAATAAAAAGCTTCTTTAGCAATAGGGTTTTATTGGGAGAGTGAATGTAAATGTCAGCACATGTGAAGAGTTAGTCACAATGATGAATTGGGGAAAATGTGTAGGAAAGCAGGTGTCAATAGAGACATTACAAAATCAGGCAAAGTATAAAGTGAGTCATAGGATTAGACATTTTCAACAGGGTTGAGTTTGAATACATAATCATAGGAAAAAACAAATATGTCGTCACGAATGGGAATGACATTTGAGAGCATTAGGCAACCTGGACATGGATGTTATTAGTTATCCACGTTCACCTTCCTTTTAGGCTTTTGTACAATCATAAGTGTTACATTTTTATGTTTTTTTTGTTCAGAATATTACTGTGATAAAATGTATATGTAGATCAGGTGACATGAGTATTTCTTTCACCATTTTTGGGGGCAATATTTTGAAGACGTATACATTAGTATTAGGGGTACAAAGAGGTGTACCCTGTGTCTATTAATATAGAGATAATGCATGAATAGACCATACTATGAATAAATAACGTAACTGATTCCACTTTAAATAATGGATTGAATTGATATGTGAAAATATATAAGAAATCTTATATTGATATACAATCATTCATTTCAACCAGTTATATATCTAATGGTAATATTAGGATTATAGTTTATGAAGAATGGTGTTTGAGTTTTGCTTTATACGTGATGATGTTAAACAAAAATAATGTGTTTGGAAAGAAGTCTCATGAAAAGACCAGTCAAGAAACATGGAGGGATACATGTGTTCTGAATCAGGAAGTGATTGATCGTGAAACAAATGCCTATAAATTTTCTAATTTGTGACTGAAATATATATCCCATGATGTGCATAAACTGAAGACATAGTAACGTACAAGTGTTGAATAAAAATGAAAGTCAAAATACACATCATGTCCCCTAGAAATCAACTTGCATTGATTTTAAACTGGCTAAGTAACTGTAGAAATATTAGGGTTTGTATGCACCATTCACTGAATTTAGTTTTCAGTACTAGGAAACAATATGTATTTCAGGTGGATGATTATTTCTGAAAATAATCTTGTGGAAAGTTGATTATAAATCCACAGATATGAATATGAATGAATTTAGGGAGTGCATAATAAGACACATATATTTCATATTTTGAAAAATCTAACGAGTATATATATATATACACACACACGCAAAAGCACAGATATTAAAAAGTAGCAATACAGGAGATCCATTATGAAGGCTGGCATGGAGAAATCAAGTCTCTGATCTCTTCAGCTGCGCGGGCATAGGGAGTCGTAAACTGTCTAAATGCTGTTTGCTCAGAATCACTAGGCAATATTGACCTGTTGTGAATCTGGGGTTAACAGTCTGGGCCCCTCAGAACACACACAAAGCCCGGATTGGCTGCATTCAAGCTTAGATTCGTCTGGTTTTTGTGACTCAGCACTAACATTCCCACTGAAATAACTGGTCGGGCTTTCTGAATTGAGAGTTAAAAGCCAACTGAGCCTTCATAGGCAGTGGCCACGGGATTGAAATGGGGCTTGGGAGAGATAGTCAGGACCCACCTGTTGCATTGGTCACCCAGCAAAGGGAACGAACGGTCAGCATTTGAATGGGATACCACCATGGCAGAGAACTGACGTCACAGGCGGAGGAGATAACTTCATTGAAACGAGCGCGACAAGTGTGTAATCCCATTGCCATATCTCTCAACAACGCAGGGAAACCTCAAGGGCCCTTCCCACCTCTGCCGTAATGGCCCCTCCCAGCTCTCCAAGGAGCGCGATACCCAGACCTAGGGAATCAAGATTGGCTCAGGACTCGCGGCGTGGAATTCCCTGCTACCGCTCCCACCAGTGCTGACAATTGAGGTCTCTTACACCACCTACCGGGGCCATGGCTCCTGAAGGGCAAGCAAATTCACTGGAGGTTCTCAGCCCCAAGCTCTACTACAAACTTAGGGTCTGAGGAAGGCAAACAAGGAGAGTGTGCCCAGGCGTTCATGGAAACAGAACTACCAGGAGCAGAGGCCTGGCTTGTAACCAGTATTGTGGTGAGCATCACAGGTGAGTGGGGCCTGGCTTGAGGAAGCACAAGAGAAAGCCCTAGGCACTCAGAATTGGAGACCCGCCCAGTCTGGGAGAAAGAGCTGCTGCACAGTGATTGGTTCTCACTTATTGAGAGGAGAAGCTTGGCCCAGTGCGCACAGCTCCACCTACTGGAAGAGAAGTTATTTGAACTCTAGGACTGCATGTATTATTATTATTATTTTATTTGTTTTTTTTTCTTTCATTTTCATTTTTGTTATTGTTGTTCTTTAACTTTTTTAAATGTTTTCATTTTTTAATTTTTTTATTTTATTATTATTATTATTATTTTAAATTTTAATTTTCAATTTATTAATCATCATCATTCCTTAAAACTTTCTTTCTTTATTTTCTATTTTTTTCTTTTGTCTTTTCATTTCTTTTCATTTTTCTTATTCCCCCTTCCTTGAATTCTACCTGCCTACTCTCATTCTCTTTAGTGACTTCTCCCTTCCCTTCTAATATCTTTCCTCCCAAGCATCAAATAAATTTATAAGAGTAAGCAGTAACTCAGTAGTCAAACAGAAGAAGAAGTAACATGAGCAGCATATAAAAACAAGGAAGAAAAGGAGTACGAACAATGAAGGACAGCCTAAATATTCAAGAGCACCTAGAGTCAGCAAAAAAATGGTCATATAAAGAACTCAAGGAATACCTTAGACAGATGGAATGGAACCTTAAAGAGGATACGAGACAGCAAAAACAAACAGTGATAAAACGCATTGAAAATGAATTACATAAACAGATAAAATGAGAAATTAAGCATCTTTATCAGGAGATAGAGATTATTAGAAAAATCAAACAATAATTCTAGAAATCAAGGAAATGATAAACCAAATTAAAAACTCAATTGAGAGTATCACTAACAGAGTAGAGCAAGTAGAAGACAGAATGTCAGAAAATGAAGACAAAATATATCATCTTGAAAAAAGTCTAGCCAACAAAGAAATGCTGTAAAAAATTATGAGAAAACATTCAAGAGATACGGGATAACATAAAAAAAAAAAAAAACTAATGAGTCATATGGATAGAGGAAGGTACAGAGATTAAAACCAAGGGAATGAGAAACCTGGTGAATGAAATAATTACAGAAAACTTTCCAGAAATAAAAATGGAAACGGATAAACAAATTGTAGATAGTTACAGGACACCGAGCACACAAAATCACAGTAGACCAATGCCAAGACACATTGTTATAAAGATATCCAATATACAGAACAAAGAGAAAATATTAAAAGCTACCAGAGAATGGAGGCAGATTACAATCATTACAATCAGGGGTAAACCAAAAAGTTTAACAATGGATTTTTCATCATAGACGCTGGAAGTGAGAAGATCCTGGAACAACGTACTTCAAACACTGAAAGACAATGGATGCCAACCAAGAATTATGTATCCAGCAAAATTAAGCTTAAGATAAGACAACGAGATAAAAATATTTCATGATAAACAAAAGCTAAAAGAATTTCAGCCAGATAACCAGCATTGCAAAGCATCTTGAGCAAAACACTACACGAGGAAGAAATGAAAATCAACAACGAAAACCATCAGTGAGAAGTGCCTCAGTAATGACAGAGGGAAGGGGAAAAGCAAATCATGGAGAATCAAACTAATTAAAAAATATATATATAAAAACATGGGTGGCAGTACAAACCATATATCAATAGTAACTCTAAATGATAATGGCTTAAACTCTCGAATAAAGTGACATTGGCTTGTAACTTGAAATAAAAAAAAAACAAATCCAACAATATGTTGCCGCCAAGGGACACATCTGAATGGAAAAGACATACACAGGCTGAAGGTGAAAGATTGGGAAAATTTATACCATGCACACGGTCCTCGTAAGCAAGCAGGGGTGGCCATCCTCCTATCGAATAAAATCGACCTCAAGACTAATTTAATCAAAGGGATAAGGAAGGACTTTATATACTGTTAAAAGAAACCATTCACCGACAAGACATAACAATTATCAATATTCACGCAGCAAATAATGGTGCTGTGACGTTCATAAAACAATTTATCCTCAAGTTCAAGAATCAAATAGACCACAATACAATAATTATGGGTGACTTCAACTCACCTCTCTCACCATTGGACAGATCCTCCAAACAAAAGTTGAATAAAGAAACTATAGAACTCAATATCACAATCAATACCCTATACTTAACTGACATATATAGAATATATCAACCATCATCAAGTGGATATACTTTTTTCTCACCAGCACATGGATCCTTCTCAAAAATAGACCATATGTTATGCCATAGGGCAACCCTCAGTAAATATAAAGGGGTGGAGATAATACCATGAATTTTTTGTGATCATAATGGAATGAACCTGGAAACCAATGATAAAGAAGGAAGAAAAAATCATACATCACATGCAAAATGAAGAATATGTTACTGAATGATCAATGGGTTACAGAAGACATAAAGGAGGAAATCAAAAATTCTTAGAGATAAATGAAAATACAGACACAACATATCAGATTCTATGGGACACAATGAAAAGAAGTTTTAAGAGGTAAATTCATCGCCTGGAGGTCATTCCTCAAAATAGAAAAAACAAACAAACAAACAAATGAGCTCACACTTCATCTCAAAGCCCTAGAAGAAGAAGAGCAAAACAACAGAAAATGTAGCAGAAGGAAAGAAATAATTAAAATCATAGCGAAATTGAAACAAAACAAACTATTGAAAAAATTAACAAAACTAAAAGGTGCTTCTTCAAAAAGATACATAAGATCGACAGACCCTTAGCCATGCTAACGAAGAGAAGAAGAGAGAGAACTCAAATTACTAACATACGGGATGAAAAAGGCAATATCACAACAGATGCTACATAAATACAGAAGAAAATTAGAAATAATTTTGAAAAACTGTATTCCAATAAAATAGAAAATAGTGAAGACATCGATAAATTTCTTAAGTCATATGATTTGACCAGACTGAGTCAGGAGGAAACACACAATATAAACTGACCAATATCAATGGATGAAGTAGAAGAAGCAATCAAAAGACTACCAACCAAGAAAAGCCCAGGAACGGATGGGTATACAGCAGAGTTTTACAAAACCTTTAAAGAAGAATTAATACCAATACTTTTCAAGTTATTCAGGAAATAGAAAAACTGGAAGCTCTGCCAAATTCATTCTATGAGGCCAACATCACCCAGATTCTGAAACCAGACAAAGACACCTCAAAGAAAGAAAACTACAGACCAATATCTCTGATGAACCTAGATGCAAAAATCCTCATTAAAATTCTGGCGAATTGGATACAAAGGCACATCAAAAAAATTGTGCACCATGATCAACTTGAATTCATCCCTGGGATGCAAGGAGGCTTCAATATATGGAAATCAATAAATGTTATTCACAACATCAATAGACTTAAAGATAAGAACCATATGATCATCTTGATAGACGCAGAAAAACCATTCAACAAAGTAGAGCATTCCTTTATGTTCAAAACATTTTAAAAACTAGGGACAACAGGAACTTACCTCGACATTGTAAAAGATAACTATGTTAAGCCTCAGGCTAGCATCATTCTGAATGGAGAAAAATTGAAGGCATTCACTTTAAAATCTGGAACAAGGCAGAGATATCCTCTATCACCACTTCTATTCAATATAGTTCTCGAAAAACTGGCCAGAGCAATTAGAGAGATGAAAGACATTAAAGGCATAAAAATAGGAAAAGAAGAACTTAAATTATCACTATTTGTAGATGACATGATTCTATACATAGAAGACCCAAAAGGGTCTACAGAAAAAACTACTAGAACTAATAAATGAATGCAGCAATGTGGCAGGATATAAAATCAACATGCATTAATCAAAGGCATTTCTGTATATCAGCGACAAATCTTCTGAAACAAAAATGAGTCCAAACACTGCATTCCCAATTTCCTCAAAATAATTAAATACTTGGGAATCAACCTAACAAAAGAGGTGAAAGATTTATATAATGCAAACTACAGAACCCTAAAAAGAGAAATAGAATAAGATCTTAGAAGATGGAAAAATATACCCTGTTCATGGATAGGCAGAACTAACATCATCAAAATTGCTATATTACCAAAAGTTCTCTATAGGTTTAATACAATGCCAATCGAAATCCCAAAGGATTTTTTTTTTGTAGAAATAGATAAAGCAATCATGAAATTCAAATGGAAAAATAAAAGACCCAGAATAGCAAAAGCAATTCTAAGCAGGAAGTGTGAATCAGGCAGTATAGTGATACCAGATTTCAAACTATATTACAGAGCATTCATAACAAAAACAGCATGGTACTGGTACCAAAATAGGCGGGTGGACCAATGGTACAGAATGGAAGACACAGAGACTAATCCAAAAATCTACAACTGTCTTATATTTGATAAAGGAGCTAATGGCCTGCAATGGAGGAAGGATAGCATCTTCATCAAATGGAGTTGGGTAAACTGGAAATCCATATGCAACAAAATGAAACTGAATCCCCTCCTCTCGCCATGCACAAAAGTTAACTCAATGTGGATCAAGGAGCTAGATTCAAATCAGAGTCTCTGTGTCTGATAGAATAAAAAGTTGGCTCCTATCTACATATTGTGTGGTCAGGCTCCAAATTCCTTAATAGGACACCAATAGAATAAGAGTTAATAATAAGAATCAACAAATGGGACTTACTTAAACTGATTTTTTTTTTCTTAAAGAGAGAAACAATAAGAGAGGTAAATATGGAGCCTACATCATGGGAACAAATTTTTAGTCCTCACCCTTCACATGGAGCCCTAATATCCAGAGTATACAAAGTATACAAAGAACTCAGAAAATTAGACAATAAGATAACCAATAACCCAATGGGCCAAGGACCTGAACAGAAACTTCTCAGAGGAGGACATAGAATCAATTAACAAGTACATGAAAAAATGCTCTCCATTTCTAGCAGTAAGAGAAATGCAAATAAAAACCACCCTAAAATAACATCTCAATCCAGTGAGATTGCCAGCCATAATGAAGTCAAACAACAACAAGTGCTGGCGAGGATGTTGGGAAAAGGGTACTCTTGTACATTGGTGGGACTGAAAACTGGTGCGGCCAATTTGGAAAGCAGTATGGAGATTCCTGGGAAATCTGGGAATGGAAGCACCATTTGATCCAGCTATTGCCCTTCTCGGACTATTCCCTGAAGACCTTAAAAGAGCGTACTACAGGGATACTGCCACATCGATTTTCATAGCAGCACAATTCACAATTGCTACACTGTGGAACCAACCCAGATGCCCTTCAATAGATGAATGGATAAAAAAATGTGACTTTTATATACTATGGAGAATTCCGCAGCACTAAAAAATGACCAAATCTTGGAATTTGCAGGGAAATCCATGGCACTGAGCAGATTATGGTTAGTGAAGCTAGCCAATCCCTAAAAAACAAATGCCAAATGTCTTGTTTGATATAATGAGAGCACCTAAGAACAGAGCAGGGAGGAAGAGCATGAAGAAAAGATTAACATTAAGCAGAAACATGAGGTGGGAGGGAAAGGGAGAGAAGAGGGAAATTGCATGGTAATGGAGAGAGACACTTATTGTTACACAGAATTACATATAAGAGGTTGTGGGAAAATAAACAAGGAGAGAAATGATTTAGAGTAGGTATGGTAGAGAGAGAAGATGGGAAGATAGGGGAGTGGGGATAGTAGAGTATAGGAAAGGTAGCAGAATACAACAGTAACTAATAAGGCATTATGTAAAAATATGGATGTGTAACTAATGTGATTCTGCAATCTGTATTTGGAGTAAAAATGGGAGTTCATAACCCACTTGAATCTAATGTATGAAATATGATATGTCAAGAGCTTTGTAATGTTTTGAGCAACCAATAAAAGAAAAAAAAAGTAGCAATATATATGCCAATAGAAATTCATCATGAAATGTATATAATCCACAGATCGAAAAATATTCATTTTACTGAACATGGATTCATGTATAATGTTTTTCAACTAGGAAGCTCACCCATAGGTTGAATTTTCAGTTCCAACAGCGTTTAGGAGGAGTGATCTCTTCTCTCAATGTGCATCTACCAATTCAGCCACCTCACAAGTGTATACGAGTGATATCAGGTAGAATTCTATATGTGCATATAAACATACATGTGCTGAATAGGCTACAGAGAAAGGGAGATAGGGATTCACATATTTGCTAATTTTAAAAACACATGTAGAACTATTTCAACAAAAAATTGACTAGACTTATAACTCCTACATTATATAATGCAAAAGGCAATTCCAACTATACACCATGCGTCCTCTGAACTGCTTGTGTTTCTTCTCTTTTTGGCTTATTTTTCACCATCATATTAGGATTATTAGTCAGAGACTAGTAGGGTATGGGTTATAGTGTCAGGGATTCAGTATTTCAAATGGAAATTGAAAAATGAATCCAATGTGTATGTAAATATGTGCTACACAAAAATCTTCCCACTCACATCCAGAAAAATGCCTTGACATTACCTACGCCCCAAGTAAAACACAATTAGAGTAGAAAAGTGTGAAAATCTATGAATACAAATATGGAATGGAATATGCTCGGGAGTTCACAACCTTGGAGGTGGTAGAGGAGTTTCCAAAAGTAAAGGACAGGGTAAACACTCCACAAACAAGGAGCTCTGCTGGCCTAAGAATTCTTGGGAAACGGCTTCTGAGGTTGGGCACTTGAAATATATGTTGTTGTCATGAGCTTTAGCTTACTTTGTAGTGAGACCATCAAAGCTGGGTCTGCATCTATGTGACCGAAAGACATGGTTTCTTATATTCCAATGAACATGAGGCAGCAGTGCTCAATTCTCTCTTTGTAGCTAAACTGTGTCCATTGGAAGCTAAGTGTCTCCCGGTGGGGACTGTGAAGACATTTGGTCATCCTCCACTTTTCGTGGTATTTCTTGCTTCTGCACTGGGAATTTGGTATTTGCTTCACAAAACATAAAAAGTTCATCTGGGATACAGTGCTGGAGGGAGTTCTGTCACATGTGGTGGGTCAGGGTCTGCAGGAGAATGCACCAACCAGGCTTCTATCCCACATAGCTTGCCCCAATAACCATAGCAACCTGATTCTGAATATTGCCCTGAAAACTCTCCATTTAACAAGATGCCTTTACATATAAGGGTCTGATGTCTGCACTATATCAGTCACAAGCCATTTGGAAGCAAATGGCAGATTCACATGGCCCCACCATGATGTTTTATCACACACCTGCCCAACACTGCTCTAGGCCCCCTACTCAGCAGGCTCCAAATTACTGGCTTCTCTTGTTCTACAGAATTTTCATGAAACCCAGTCAAAAACAAGGCACTGTCTGGTATACACATGATCAGCAACAGGACATCAAAAGTTTCTGCAGTGCCACCTGGTCATGGGAATTTCAAAAATTTCATGGTATTTATCTAGCAATTTTTCAAGGGTGAAGTTAGAGGCACTGTGGGTTTCAATTCATTCAGGAACCATTAAGAGTTGAGAAAATTCATTTCAATGAAAGCTCTGGAGAACTCTCACAGTCAATGCTTCTCAAACAGTTGCCAAAAGGTCTCCTAAAGCCAGGCCAATTGACATCTACAATGTGAGGTCCATGTGTGTTTTGACTCTCAAATATGGCTGCTAAGTCTTTCAGAATAAAATCATGTGATATCCTGGCTGAGATTCTCAGGCCTCTGTGGAAACCACCCTGGGCCTAGATCTCAGTTTCCAAAAGTGAGTCTCATGCGTGGCCTCCTAAAATCCCAACACAATTCATGGCAATACTTCTCTGAGGTCAGTTTCAGAACTCAGTCTCTAAGGGGAATCACACCAGAGTTCAAGCCCAGGTGGACCCAGTCATCCCTTCCATCCGCCAAAAAATGACCACAATTAAAATCAAAACACTACCACAGGGCCATCATCTTCTTCCATGTAGACACTCATCATTACCTCTAGCTGGAGGTTTCTATGAGCCCAAGGTAGTGTCCAAATAAGCTCACTTGCCCCTCATTTGCCTAAAATCATGATGACCTGGACACTCTTCCTGTGAACCAGGAATGATCAAATATTCCTGCTGTTAAAGTGTTCCACTTCTCCAATTTGAGGCCTACTGGCTGTAGGGTATAGATTCTTTATGTGATTTGGAGTCATGAGAAAACCCAAGCAAATATGGGCTAGCCTCTGCAGGGATTTCAAGAACTCATTTGACCCAAAGGATCCCTATTCTCACTTCATGGAGGTCAGGAACCTAAAACAAGAGGGCAAAAATATTCACCCACAATGATTGCTCTTTTTGCCATTTTAGTTTTGGAAACACATGGGATCTTTCTTTAGATCCATCAGGTGCTGAGAATCTAAGCCACAACCTCATACAAGGACAAGAGTCTGATTCAGACACATCCCAATCCAAATCAATTAAGCAAAGAGCCACTGGTGATGTCCATACATTTCCATATGAAAACAGTTTTCTTCAGGCTACACAAAGGGGTGGCCTGAGGCAAAGACCTTCCTGACATTCAGGGTAATAGAAATAGAAGTAAGCAAATGGCCCAAAGAAGGGTTTCTCCACTGAGACTTTACTGGTCACACTGAAATCTGAGTTTTCTTAGATGCTCCCATTCCCTTCAGCTATCCAGTACATGGCCATGTCACAGAACCTTGTGGTGTTACATATTTGGGAAACAAAACCATGAGTCTATTCTGGAGAGTGGCCAGAATTCACGAAGAAAACAGGAACTTTAGAAGATAATAGATGTTGCCCATCCATAAGGCAAGCTGCAGTCCATTCATTAATTGGGCAGTATGAATGCGGGGAAACTTTCAACTAGAGACAACACATCCATTGATGCATTCTCTTTTCTAATGTCTACAACCACGATACAGTGGGATACACAGACTTAGAAACACTCACCATGTCAAACGACTTACTAGAAACAGTCCACTCCAAACCAAACAAACCACCTTTCCTACCTATTCTCAGAACATGAGAAAAAACCACAAACTCACACCTACAACGGCAAAGGCACTTCCTTCCCCCAAATAGGTCTGTGACTATCCGGAGTGTCTTCTGACTGGTGGGCCATATTATGTTCCCCCAAAATGGCCTGTCCTGTTTCAGATCTGGTCTCTTTGGCCAACTCTGTGAAGTTGTCAGGAGCCAACGGTGAGCCACTACCTGCTTACTCAGGAAACGCCCCTCTTCAGAGCTCTGCTGGCATTTGGCCATCCTCACATCAGTGGGTACCAAGAAAGACTGACTATGTCTTTGGGAGAAGCAAACAAGTTAGTCCACTGGAACTGGGAGTGGGACTGGCTCTGCGTGCCTTCCTTCCTGGATCCTAGGTTCAGAGAATTCCATCACCAAGGAAGTGAAGTGAGGTGACTTCTTTCAGGAACAGAATATGCTCACTGCCTTGGTAACCACTTTGTGCTAACAGTTGCTTCCAGGGTTCCCATGAGATGGAGGCTGCCCGAGCATCCTGTTCACATTCAGAAGTTAGAATGGTATATCAACCATAGGCACCAGGGAACAGCTCTCCACAGAGGCCTGGTTCAGTCCATCTTCTCTTTATTAAGAAGAGAGAGGCTGATTCAGACCATCAATTAATCCTGACCAGGTTGTTTGCCATGGAAGATGACTATTGCTCTCTCAGGTCCTACATAGCTGCCTATATCTTCTGCAAGGATCATTTCTCCATGGATCTTTGATGTTCTCAGCAGGTGGAAGATCATCTACATTCCTATATTGTAAGACCCACACTGTCCCTGCTCTTAAGTAAGTTATACTGAGGGAACAGTGTATGGTTAGGGTTAATGACTTGTTCAATTTGGGTTACAAATCATTCTGCGGGATGAATAATGGTATTGGCAAAATGCGATGTTTACAAGAGTATATATGTGAAACATAAGTATGAAAGCAGAAATCTAGGTAAGATTTGAAGCCCAGAAGGGCATTGGGGACTTGAGTGGGATACTTAGCTTTGAGTAATGTGCAGCACAGATGTCTCAGATAAATCAATATACACTGGCATCGGACCTTGTACCTTGGATATTGAATGTTGAAGAGAACATCCAGTCAAAAACCGATAGTCGGCAGGATTAGGAAGGTAGTTGGTAGGTTTAGAAAAAAGAGTGAGTATAGGATTTGGACCAAAAGTTCTTTAGCAATAGAATTTAGGGTAGAGAGTGTATGTAAATGTAAGCACATGTGAAGAGTCAGTCACAATGATGAACTGGGGAAAAATATAGGAAATCAGATATCAATAGAGACATTAGAAAATCAAGCAAAGTATAAATTGTGTGATAGGGTTAGACATTTTCAACAGGTTTGAAGTTGAATATATAATCTTAGGAAGAAACAAATATGTAGTCAAAAATAGAATTGATATTTGAGAGCATTAGGCAACCTGGACATGGATGTTTTTAGTAATCCATGCTCACTTTCCATTTACGCTTTGGTACAATTGTAAGTGTGACCTATGCTTTTTGTGTCCAGAATATTTCTGTAATAAAATGTGTATGTAGATCAGGTGACAATAGTATTTCTTCCACCAATTCTGGGAGCAATATTTTGAAGACTTACAAATTAGTATGGGGGTACAAATAGGTGTACCCTGATTCTATGAATATAGACATAATGCATGAATAGACCATACTGTGAATAAATAATATAACTGGATCAACTTTAAATAATGAATTGAATAAATATCTGAAAATTTATAAGAAATTTTATATTGATATGCAATCATTCATTCCAACCAGTTATATATCTAACGATCATCTTAGGGTTACGGTTTATCATGAAGGGTGTGTGAGTTTTGGTTCAAAATTGATTATGGAAATAGAAAATAATATATTTGGAAAAAAGTCTCATGAATAGACCAGTCAAGAGACATAGAGGAATACATGTGTTCTGGAGCAGGAAGTGATTGAAAGTGAAACAAATGCCTATAAATTTGCTAACTAGTGCATACAATATATATACTATGATGTGCATAAACTGAAGAAATAGTAATGTACCAGTGTGGAATAAAAATTAACGTCAAAATACACATCATGTCCCATAGGAACCTACATGCATTGATGTTAAACTGGGTCAGTTAATGTACACATATTAGGATTTGTATGCACCTTTTACTGAAGTTAGTTTTCAGTACTAGGAAACAAATATGTATTTCGGGTGGATGAATATTTCTAAGAATAATCTTGTGAAAAGTTGATTATTAATCCACATACATGAACATGAATGAATTTAGGGAGTGTATATAAGACACATATATTTCATATTTTTTAAAATATGGAGAGTATATATATATATATACATATATATATATATATATATATATATATATATATATATATATATGTATATATATACACACACACACACACACACACAAACACAGACATTAAAAAGTAGCAATATATATGCCAATCAAAATTCATCATGAAATATATATCATAAAGATGCAAAAACATTCATTTTAGTGAACATGGGTTTATGTATAATGTTGTTCCACTGGGAAGCTCACCCATAGGTTGAATTTTCAGTTCCAACAGCGTTTAGGAGGAGTGATCACTTCTCACAGTTTGTATCTGCTAAGTCATATATCTTACAAAGATGTACGTGTGATACCTTGTAGGATTCTATTTGTGCATATAAAAATACATGTGCTGAATAGGCTCCAGAGAATGGGAGACCGTAATTCACATATTTGTTAACTTTAAAAACACATTGAGAACTATTTCAATTAAATATTGAATAGATTTATAACACCTACCCTTTATCATGCAAAAGGCAAGTCCAACTCTGAACTGCAAGTATTTATGTACTGTTTGGGTTACTTTCTTCCATCATATTAGGATTAGTAGTCAGAGTCTAGTAGAATATGTGTTAGTGTCAGGGATTCAGAATTTCAAATGGAAAAAAGGAAAATTAATCTTCCAACTCTCATCCAGAACAATGCCTTGTCATTACCTTCGCCCCAAGGAAGACACAATTAGAGTAGAAGAGTTACAAAATCTGTGATTATATTTCTGGAATCGAAAATGCTCAGGAGTGCACAAACTTGGACGTGGTATAGGAGTTTCCAAAAGTAAGGACAGGGTACACACTCCACAAACATGAAGCTCTGGTTGCCTAAAACTTTTTGAGAAACTGCCAGTGAAGTTGGGCACTGAAATATAGGTTGTTGTCAGGAGTTAAGCTTCCTTTGTAGTGAGACCCTCAAAGCTGGGTCTTCATCTATGTGACCTGGAGGACATCGTTTCCTATTTTCCAATGAACACGAGGCAGCAGTGCTCAATTCTCTCTTTGTAGGTAAACTGTGCCTCCCTGTGTGGACTGTGAAACAATTTGGTCATCCTCCACTTTTCGTGGTGTTTCTTGCTGCTGCACTTGGTGTTTGGTTCATGCTTCACAAAATACAAGGAGTTCAACTGGGAAACAGTGCTTGAGGTATTTCTGTCACGTGTGGTGGGTCAGGGTCTGCAAGAAAATTCACCAACCAGGCTTCTATCTCTCAAAGATTCCCCCCTTGTCCATAGCAACCTGATTCTGAACATTGCCCTGAAACTACGCCATATAACAAGATGCCTTTACATATAAGGGTCTGATGTCTGCACTCTGTCAGTTACAAGCCATTTGGAAGCCAATGGCAGATCCAAATGGCCCCACCATGATGTTTTATCACACACCTGTCCACCACTGCTCTAGGCCCACTACTCAGCAGGCTCCAAAATACTGGCATCTCTGTTCTAAACAATTTTCATGAAACCCTGTCAATCAAGGCACTGTCTGGTACACTCATGGTAAGCAACAGGACATCGAAAGTTTCTGCAGTTCCACCTGGTCATGGAAAATTCAAAAATTTCGTGGTATTTATCTAGCCATTTTTCAAGGATGACGTTGGATGCACAATTATTCAGGAACCATTAAATGTTGAGAAAGTTCATTTCAAAGAAAATTCTAGAGAACTCTCACAGGCAAGGCTTTCCAAAGAGTGGCCAAAAGGTCACTTGAAGCCAGGACCATTGAGATCTACAATGTGAGGTCCTATGTCTTTTGACTCTCAACTATGGCTGCCAAGTCTTTCAGAATAAAATCATGTGATATCCAGGCTGAGATTCCCAGTTCTTTGTGGAAAGCCACCCTGGTCCTAGATCTCAGGTTCCAAGGGCGACTCTCATGCGTGGCCTCCTAAAATCCCAACACAATTCATGGCAATTCTTCTCTGAGATCAGTTTCAGATCTCAGTCTCTAAGTGGAAACACACCAGAGTTCAAGCCCAGTTGACCCAGTAATCTCTTCCAACCGCCACACCAATGACCAGAATTAAAACCAAAACACTCCAACATGGCCCTCATTTTCTTCCATATAGACACTCATCATTACCTTGGCTGGAAGTTTTTATGAGGCACACAGCCCAAGACAAAATCAAAATAAGCTCCCTTGCCCTTCATTTGTCTAAAGTCAGTGTTTCCTGGACAACGTTCCTGTGAACCAGGACTGATCAAAGAGGTCTGCCATTAATACTGTTCTGCTTTTCCAATTTGAGGCATACAGACTGTCGGGTATAGTTTCTTTATGTGATTTGCAGTCATGAGAAAACCCAAGCACCTATGGGCTAGCCTCTGCAGGGCTTGAAGAACTCAGTTGACCCAAAGATCCCTGTTATCACTTGATGGAGATCAGGAACCTTACAGAGGAAGGCAAGAGACTTCATCACAATGACTTCTCTTTTGGCCATTTTGGATTTGGATGCACACATGGGATCTTTCTTTAGATCCATCAGGTGCTGAGAATCTAAGCGATAATCTCACACTGCACTAAGAGGCTGATTCAGACATATCCCTTTGCAAAGCAATTAAGCCAGGAGCCACAGGTGATGCCCATTTATTTCCATTTGAAAACTGTTTTTTTCAGGCTTTGGAAATGTCTGGCCTTAGGCAAAGTCCTTCCTTTCATTCAGGGCAACAGAACATTAGGTAAGCAAAATACCAAAGCAGATTTTCTCCACTGAGACTTTCCTGGTCACACTGATATCTGAGTTTTCTGAGATATTCACCATTCTCTTCAGCTATCCAGTACATGGCCATGTCCCAGATTGTGAAGGAGATACATATCTTGAACACAAAACCATGAGCCTATGTGAGAGTGACCAGATTCAGGAAGATATCAGGAATGTAGGAAGGTAATAGGTGTTGCCCATCCATAAGGTAACCTGCAGTCCATTCATAAATTGGACAGGATGAATTCTGCGAAGAATTCTACTAGACAGGACACATCTATTGATGCATTCTCTTTTCTATTGTCTACAACCACAAATACAGTGGGATACCCAGACATAGAAACACTCACCTTCTCAAAGGACTTACTAGAAACAGTCCACTCCAAACCAAACAAACCGACTTTCCTACATATTCTCAAAACTTGAGACAAAATCACAAACACACAAACACACACACACACACACCCACAAAGGCACCTTCTTTCCCCAAATAGGTCTGTGACTATCCGGAGCGTCCTCTGACTGGTGGGCCATACTATGTTTCCCCTAAATGGGCTGTCCTATGTCAGATCTGGTCTTCTTGGCCAAAACTGTGAAGTTATCAGGAGCCAGCGGTGAGCCACTGCCTGTTTTCTCAGGTAAAGCCCCTCTTCAGAGCTTTCCTGGCATTTGTCCATCTTCAATTTAGTAGTTGCCAAGAAAGACTTACTCTATCCTTCTTAAATCCAAAAATTTGAGACCACTGGGACTTAGACTGGGACTGCCTCAGGGTGCCTGGCTTCCTGGATTCCAAGTTCAGAGTGTTCCATCAACAAGAAAGTGACATGGGTCACTTCGTCTAGAACTGAATGAGGTCACTGCCTTGGCAACCACTTTGTCCTAACAGTTGCTTCCAAGGGTCCATGAGATGGATCCTGCCCCTACTTCCTATGACACTTTCACAAGTTAGAATGGAATATCAACCATAGGCACCCGGGAACAGCTCTCCACACAAACCTGGTTTGGTCCATCTTCTCTACATTGAGAAGAGAGAGACTGCTTCAGACACACCCCTTCATCCTGACCTGTTTTTTTTTTTTTGTCATGAAAGATGACTTTCGCACTCTCAGGTCCATCATAGCTGCCTACATCTTCTTTAGGGATCATTTCTGCATGGACCTTTGAAGTTCTCCGGAAGTTGAAGATCTCCTACATTCCTGTATTGTAAGACCAACTGTGTCCCTTCTCTTCTGTAAAGTTAGATTGAGGGAACAGTGTATGGTTACAGTTAATAACATGTTTGATTTGGGTTAGGATCATTCTGCTGGATGAATAATGGTATTGGGAACCTGCAATATTTATAAGATTATATAGGTGAAATATATGAATGAAAACAGAAATCTCGGTAACATTTGAAGCCCAGAAGGGCATTGGGTCCTTGATTGGGATACTTAGCTTTTAATTATGTTCTGCACAGATGTCTCAGATAAATCAATACACAATGGCATAAGATCTGATACCTTGGATGATTGAATGTTGAGGAGAACAACCATTCAAAGAGGGAGAGTCGGTAGGATTAGGAAGATAGTTGGTAGGATTATAAAAAAGTGTGAGTATAGCATTTGGACAAACAGTTCTTTAGCAATAGGTTTTCAGGTAGACAGAAAATGTAAATGTCAGCATATGTGAAGAGTCAGTCACAGTGATGAACTGGGGAAAATATGTAGGAAAGCAGATATCAATAGAGACATTAGGAAATCAGGCAAAGTATAAAGTGAGTGATAGCAAAAGACATTTTCAACAGGCTTGAGATTGAATATATAATCTTAGGAAGTAACAAATCTGTAGTCACCAATAGGATTGACATTTGAGAGCATTAGGCAACCTGGACTTGGGTTATTTTCATAATCCATACTCACATTCCATTTAGGCTTTGGTACAATCGTAAGTGTGACTTTGCATTTTGTGGCCAGAATATTACTGTGATAAAACGTATATGTAGATCAGGTGACATGAGTATTTCTTGCACCATTTCTTGGAGCAATATTTTGAAGGGGTATAAATTAGTATTGGGGGTACATATAGGTGTACCATGTATGTATGAATATAGAGATAATGCATGAATATACCATACTGCGAATAAATAATATAACTTGTTCCAACTTTAAATAATGGATTGAATTGATACCTGAAAATACACAGGAATCATATATTGATATACATACATTCATTCCAACCAGTAATACATCTAATGGTAATATTACGGTTGTGGTTTATCACCAAGAGTGTGTGAATTTTGCTTCAAATTTGATTATGGAAATTGAAAATAATGTGTTTGGAAAGAAATCTCATGAAATGACCACTCAAAAACAAGGAGGAATACATATGTTCTGAAGCAGGAAGTGATTGAATATGTTACAAATTTCTTTAAATTTGTGAACTTGTGGATGAAATGTATATTCTATAATGTATAAAAACTGCAGAAATAGTAATGTACCAGTGTTTAATAAAAATGAACGTCAAAATACACATCATGTTCCATAGGAATCTACTTGCATTGATGTTAAAGTGGGTCAGCTACTGTAAAATTATAAGGATTTGTTTGCACCATTCACTGAAGTAACTTTTTAGCACTAGAAAACAAATATGTATTTCAGGTGGATGAATATTTTTAAAATAATCTTATGAAAAGTTTAATATAAAACCACATACATGAACAAGAATGAATTTAGGAAGTGTATAATAGGACACATATATTTTATATTTTGAAAAATCTAGAGAGTATATATATATATATATATATATATATATATATATATATATACACACACACACACACACACACACAAAACACACACAGAGACATTAAATAGTAGCAATATATATGCCAATTAAAATTCATTGTGAAATATATATCATCCACAGATCCAAAATATTAATTTTACTGAACATGGATTTATGTATAATGTTTTTCAACTAAGAAGCTCACTCATAGTCTGAATTTTCAGTTCCAAAAGCATTAATGAGGAGTGATCTCTTCTCACACTTTGTATCTGCCAAGTTAGCCACCTCTCAAGAATATACGTGTGATACCAGGTAGGATTCTATATGTGCATATAAAAATACATGTGCTGAATAGGCTACAGAAAAATGGAGACAGGAATTCACATATGTGTTAACTTTAAAAACACATGCAGAACTATTTCAACAAAAAATTGACAAGATTTATAACTCCTACCCTATATCATGGAAAAGGCAAACCAACTATCCACCATGCCTCCTCTGAAGTGCTAGTATTTCTATTCTGTTTGGGTTACTTTTCTCCATCATATTAGAATTAGTAGTCAGAGTCTGGTAGGGTATGGGTTAGTGTCAAAGATTCAGCATTTCGAATGGAAAATTGAACAATGAATCCAATGTGTATGTAAATATGTGCTACACAAAATTATTCCCACTCTCATCCAGAACAATGCCTTGACAATTCCTTCACCCCAAGTAAGACACAATTAGAGGAGAAGATTTAGAAAATCTGTGAATAAATATGTTAAATGGAATATGCTCAGGAGCTCACAACCTTTGAAGTGGTAGAGTAGTTTCCAAAACTATGGGACAGGGTAAAAACTCCACAAACATGGAGGTCTGCTGGCCTAGAGATTTCTAGAGAAACTGCCTGTGAGTTTGGGCACTTGAAAAATATGCTGTTGTCAGGAGCTTTAGCTTCCTTTCTAGGGAGACCATAAAAGTTTGGTCTGGATCTATGAGACCTGAAGGACATGGTTTCTTATTTCCCAATGTACATGAGGCAGCAGTGCTGAATTCTCTTTTTAGGTAAACTGTGGCCACTGGGGGATAAATGTGTGGCAGTGTGCACTGTGAAGCCATATGGTCATCTTCCATTTTCGTGGTGTTTCTTCCTGCTGCACTGGGTGTTTGGTATTTGCTTCACGAAATACAAAGAGTTCAACTGGGTCACAGTGCAAGAGGAAGTTCTGTCATGTATGGTGGGTCAGGTTTTGCAGGAGGATCCAAGAACTAGGATCCTATCCTACATATCTTGCCCCCTTTACCATAGCACCCTGATTCTGAACAATGTCCTGAAACCTCTCCAAATAACAACTTGCCTTTACATGGAAGGTTATGCTGGCTGCACCATGTCAGTCACAAGGCATTTGAAGCCAATGGAAGATACACATGGCCCCACCACAGATGTTTTATCACATACCTGCCCACCACTGCTCTAACCTACTACTCAACAGAGTCCAACTTACTGGCATCTCTGTTCTACACCATTTACATGAAACCCAGTCAATCAAGGCACTGTCTGGTATATTCATGATCAGCAACAGGACATCAAAAGGTTTTCCAGTGCCACCTGGTGATGGGAAATTCAAAAATTTCATGGTATTTATCTAGCCATTTTTCAAGGATGAAGTTGGAGGCACTGTGAGTTTCAATTCTTTCAGGAACCATTAAATGGTTAGGAAGCTCATTTCAATGAAATCTCTGGAGAACACTCACAGGTAAGGCTTCCCAAAGAGTGGCCAAAAGATCCTATGATGTTATGCCCATTTAGGCCTACAATGTGAGGTCCATATGAGTTTTGACTCTCAACTATGGGTGCCAAGTCTTTCAGAATAAAATTTGTGGTATCCTGGCTGAGAGGCTCAGTGCTCTGTGGAAAGCCACCCTGGGCCTAGAACTCAGTTTCCAAGGGCAACGCTCATGCCTGGCTTCCTAAAATCTCAACACTATTTATGGCAATACTTCTCTGAGGTCAGTTCCAGAACTCAGACTCTAAGGGAGTCACACCAGAGTTCAAGAACATGTGGACCAAGTCATCTCTTCCAACCGCCACCCAAATGACCACAATTTAAACCAAAACACTCCAACGTGGCGCTCATCTTCTTCCATATAGACACTCACAATAACCTATGGCTGGAGTTTTCCATGAGGGGCACACCCCAAGACCGTGTCCAAAATAAGCTCTCTTGCACCTAATTTGCCTAAATTCAGTGTGGCCTGGACACCCTTCTTGTGAACCAGGAGAGATTAAGTAGGCCTCCCTTTAATACTGCTCCGCTTCTTCAATTTGAGGCCAAATGACTGTGGGGTTTAGATTCTTTATGTGAATTGGAGTCTTGAGAAAACCCAAGCAAATATGGGCTAGCCTCTGCAGGGCTTTGAAGAACTCATTTGACCCAAAGGATCCCTAATCTGACTTGATGGAGGTCAGGAAAGTTACAGAGGAATGCGAGAGACTTCATCCACAAGGACTGCTCTTTTGGCCATTTTGTTTTTGGATGTAAACATGGGATCTTTCTTTAGATCCATCAGGAGCTGAGAATCTAAGTCACAGCCTCACACAGGGTAAATAGGCTGATTCAGACACATCCTTTCCAAAGCAATTAAGCAAAGAGCCACAGGTAATGCCCATTCATTTCCATTTGAAAACTGTTTTCTTCAGGCTTCAAAAAGTGGTGGACTGAGGAAAAGACCTTCCTGACATTCAGGGCAACAGAAGAATAGGTAAACAAAAGGCCCGAAGCAGGGTTTCTCCACTGAGACTTTCCTGGTCACACTGATATCTGAGTTTTCTGAGATGCTCACCATTCCCTTCAGTACATGGTCATGTCACAGAGCTTCGAGGTTGTACATATCTTAAACAGAAAACCATGAACCTATTCTGGAGAGTGGCCAGAATTCAGGAAAAAAACAGGAACTAAGGAAGATAGCAGGTGTTGCACATCAATAAGGCAAGCTTCAGTCCATTCATAAATAGGGCAGGATGAATGCTGTGAAGCTTTCTACTAGACAGGATATATTCATTGATGCATTCTCTTTTCTAATGTCAACAACCACGGACACAGTGGGATACACAGACATAGAAATTCTCGCCTTGTCAAACGACTTACAAGAAACAGTTCACTCCAAACAAAACAAACTGCCTTTCATACCTATTCTCAGAACATGAGACAAAACCACAAACCCACACCCACACAACAAAGGCACCTCCTTTCCCCAAGTAGGTCTGTGACTATCCGGAGTGTCCTCTGACTGGTGGGCCTTACTATGTTCCCTGGAAATAGCCTGTTCTGTCTCAAATCTGGTCTTTTTGGCCAACTCTGTGAAGTTGTCAGGAGCCAGCGGTGAGCCACTGCCTGCTTTCTCAGGAAAGGCCCCTCTTCATAGCTTTCCTTGCATTTGGCCATCCTTACATCAGTAGGTCCCAAGAAAGACTGAGTCTGTCCTTTGTAAATCAAAATAAGTTTGACCACTGGGACTGGGACTGGGACTGGCTCTGGGTGCCTGGCTTCCTGGATTCCAAGTTCAGAGAGTTCCATCACCAAGGAAGTTAGGTGTGGTCACTTCCTTTTGGAACTGAATGAGGTCACTGCCTTGGCAACAACTTTGTCTTAACAGTTGCTTCCAAGGTTACCATGAGAAGGAGGCTGCTCCTACTTCCTGTGACACTTTCACAGGTCAGAGTGGTATGTCAACCATAGGCATGCAGGAGCAGCTCTCAACACATGCCTGCTTTGGTCCACCGTCTCTACATTAAGAAGAGAGTGGCTGATTCAGACACATCCCTTCATCCTGAGCAGGTTGTTTGCCATGGAAGACTTTTGCTCTCTCAGGTCCTTTGTACTTGCCTACATCTTCTCCAGGGATCATTTCTGCGTGGACCTTTGAGGTTTTCAGCAAGTGGAAGATCCTCTATAATTCTGTATTTTAATACCAATTCTGTCCCTGCTCTTCTGTAAAATTAGATTGAGAGAACAGTGTATGGTTAGGATTAATAACAGGTTCGATTTGGTTTAGAAAGGAAACTACACGGTTGAGCAAACAGGGTCCTACAGTTAGCAATAATATGAGGATTTTTAATGGACCGGCCATGGCAGATAAAAGCGTAGTTAATCAGGTCACTATGTGAACCAAGACTCAAACCTCCCTTTTGGGGCCTCTGTCTCTCTTTGACGCTCTTCAAGTCGTTTTCTTAATTTACTCATAGATTCTTTTACAACTCCAGTATTGTCGGCATAAAAACAACATTCTTCCCTCAATGCAAGCAAAAAGGCACCTTTCTCTCATAAAGAGGAGGTCCAACACTCGCCTGCTTTGTAAAACAACTTCAGAAAGAGAGAGGTTAAAATTCCTGTAAAGCTGTGATGTCGGTTTTTAATGTCTTTAAACTTTGGCATATTTCTGCTTCTAATTGTGTCTTTGTTGTGTCTCATGGACTAGCCCACCCCTTCAGCAACTATTATTTCTAATAGGATGGCTAAAGTGAGGGATACAGGTTCCCAGTGGAACAGGGTTGTATGCCCCCCTATTTGATCTTTAAATGAACTTAAGTCATGATAGAGAACTCTGGAAAACATCTGCATCATTACATAATTAATCACATATATTGACCATTTTATGAAAACCTAAATAATGTTAAAGTGTATAGAATTATACTGTTGTAGGGACGGACAAGGAAAGGGACCTAAGATAGCACCAAACACAGGAAAACAGTCTTATTTGGTTGCATCCGGATTTAGAGGGCATTGCTTCTGTTGTAATCAATTAATCCCCTGAACCCCAAGTTTCGGTAGTTTTAGAATTTGTACCCAACATGTAAGGGAAGTGGCTCAGAAGTTCACAGTCTGCAGAAATTCACAGAAATCAGTTTTTGTTTCTGTTTTTGTTCCTCTGTTCTGGGCAAGTTAACTTTTCAAAGACACCTTGGAAAGGGAGAGCTTTTTTGTCTCTTTTTTTCTCCCTGCCAGCTGTCACCATGAAGCCCAATTGGTAACTTTTTTATCTTAGAAATCTAGCCATCTCTGTGAAGCCCCAGCTCAAGGCCAGAGGCCTTGTTCACATATTTTGTGAAAATCTAGTAAGGCGGTGTCAAGCTTAGGGGTGGTGATTTTTCCAGCCAGTGTCCAAGTAGAACAGGGCAACACGAAAAGTGGAAGTTTATCTACATTGAACTCTTTCAGAGGGACTCTTTTGCTGAAAGACCTAATGTAAGCCTCGGTGAAGACTTCTGGAGAAGGTTATTTAAGACATATCTATGGACCTGGTACAGAGGGGGAAGACGGGGAAGGCGAGGCTGAGAGCAGCTCCGTGGATCTGAGAATGAGGAAGATGAGATGTAAAAGAATAATGGAAAAGGGGTTTGGGATTTTCCTAGAACAAAACTTGAGCAGTAGAACAGGTAGAGCAGAGGTGAAGATGGGAGTGAGTATTCCAAAAAGCCTGTGAGGGACTTTAAATTTTTAGTAGCCTGTTTTCAGTGATGACAAAGCAACTTTACAGGCTATTTTTATTACATCTTGGATAGGGGTCTGAGGGCTCTTCTCAGCTGGTTTGAGCTTTGGTTTAGCTTCTTAGAGGACTTGGTGGGACCTAGTGCAGGCACAGACAGAAAAAGAGAGGAGTGAGTGAGTGGAGGGGTACCTCGGTACCTGCTACCTCAGCAAGGGGGCAATGGTCTGAGAACTGGCGGAGGTTTGGGTTTTTGATGTAGTAATTGGAGGGAAGAAATCAGGTTGCTGAGGTGGGAGTGACAGCAGAGAGTCTAGAGCAGAAGGCTGAGGGTGAGGAACTATTGGAGAAGCATAGTACAGGATGTGAGTGAAGGAGGGAAAAGGATTCCACATAGGGGAATTTTCCCCTTTTGAGCACTTGCCGAAGTTAAAAATGTCACGCAGAATTTGAGGATCTAGAGAACACTCTGGGGGCCATAGTTTTTGGTTGTCTAATTGGTTATATGGCCAATGCTGTGTACTGAATTTGATGAGGAGTTTGGGTTCCACCAGGCAGCCCCGGTATGCTCACATCCCCATGAGTTACACAAGAAGTTGGCTTTTCCCCCACACAGCCATGGCTGTTTGTGGCTTTGATAGTCCGCCGAGCATACATCGTAATCTAGGCTGGCCAACCTGAATCTGGCTCGCGTTTCCGTGCATCCATAATGTTTGTTTCAATTATCTATGGTATGGAAGGGATTTAATGGAACTTTAGTGGGATCCTCTTCATTGGGGTTATCTCAATAGGAAAGACCTATACCAAGCTGAAAAATGTCTGGGTGGAGAGATAGCCACCAGGTCCCTAAGGGGGCTGTATGCGAGATAGACCATACTTCTTGTCTAGTAGGATTTCAGATCAGCCTTCACTGCTGAACAGGCTGATGAGGGTTAGGAGTACTGGTGGCCAAGGGGAGAGTCTATAGTCTTGTCCACATAGCGAATACGCAATTTGAAATGGTTACCAGTTTTTTCCAGTTTCCAACCAGAGTCTGGACACAGCGAAGGCTTGAGATGAGAGGCATGGATCCAAAAAGTGATTCTGTCTACTTTTATGGCTGTAGGTGTTATAAGTAGCACCTGGTATGTTCCTTTCCAGCGGGGTTCTAGGGATAACACCTGATGTTGTCTTATGTTGACGAAGTCTCTTACTTGATATTGATGTGGAATCCCCTCGTCCCCAGGTTGGTAGGCAGTGGCCAGCTGTTTCCACAGTTATCACTGAGTTCTTTCAATGGCTTTAAGTCTGTCAAGCAAGGGGTGTGGAAGGGATTGTTAGGCCTTAGAGTTGGGGATTAGGTCCCTTACTGGATGATGGGCATCATAGAGAATTTCATAGGGGGTGAGGTTACACAAAGAAACTGAGGGAGTATTTCTCTCATGAAACAGTGCATAAGGCAGGAGCATAGTCCAATCTTTTATGCTGGTCTCTAAGCTTAATTTTGTTAAGGTCTGTTTAATGGTTCTATTTATTTTTTCTACCTCTCCTGAGCTCTGGGGTATATAAGCATAATGTAACTTACAATTAATCCACACCTGACTTACCTGGGCCATGAACACAAGTCCATTATTAGACCCTATTATCTTAGACAGACCGTATCTTGGAAAAATATCTTCCAGGATCTTCTTGAGAACGATTTGCGCCGTTTTTTTTTTTTTTCTGTGTGTGTGTGTGTGTGTGTGTGTGTGTGTGTGTGTGTGTGTGTAAGGCTTCAATCCATCCTGAAAATGTATCCACAAAGACTAGGAGATATTTAAGTCCATACCTTGCTGGCTTAATTTCAGTAATGTCCACTTCCCAGAATTGTCCTGGTCTGGTTCCTCGTAGGTGCTTTCGTCTAAGAAACTTGGAAGGGTAAGCATTAAACAATTGACTGACCCGACAGGCTTTTGTTACCAGTTCAATTATTTCCTTTCGCTGTGAGTCAGTTAGTGGAAAACTCTGTTCTTAATCCTACAGGAATGCCTGCAGTTTCTTTGAACCAAGGTGAGTGAGTTGATGTACATTTTTAACGTAGTGTAGGGCTTTCTGTAATTGCAGGCTGAGCTCAGTAAAGTTGAGGCGTTCAATGTCAGTGTCCTTAGATGTTATCTAAAAATTCCTGGTACTTAGGGGTCCATTGGAATTGGGCATCTCCTTTTAACAGCGGGTATAAAGGAGCAGCTAAGGACTCAAACCCATTTATCCATAACCTGCAAAACCCAGCAATCCCAAGAAACTCTTAGTTGTCTGCTGTAAGATGGGGTTGGTATCTGCTCAATTGTTTGTTTTCTGGGCTCAGTGAGCCATCGTTTACCGCCCCTAAGGAAATAGTCGAGGAAGATTACTTCTTGCTGGCAAATTGGGCAATTTTGGCCGAAGCTCTATACCCGAGTTGAGCAAGCTCGGGTAATAGTGCTTGGGTCCCAGTTCACAGTTTTCCTTGGTGTTGGATGCCAGTAGCAGGTGATCCACATATTGAAGCTGGGTGAATTCGGGGTGTGTAGTTCAGAAATTGTTGAGATCTCTGTGAAGGGCTTCATCAAAGAGAGTGGGGGAGTTTTTGAACCCCTCTGCGTGTCTAGTCCAAGTTAGTTGAATAGACTTTCCGGTTTCTGGGTCTACCCACCCAAAAGCAAACAGCAACTGACTATCTTTATGCAGAGGCAAGCAAAAGAAAGCTTGTTTTAAGTCCAGAACAGTATACCATTTCTGCTCAGGGTTCAGAGTGCAAAGCAGATTGAACAGAGTAGGTACCGTGGGGTAAATGTCCTGCACTCTGTTGTTGATCTCTCTTAGGTCTTTAACAGGGTGATAGTCCCCGGTTCCTGGCTTTTTCTTCTAATAGCAGGGGAGTGTTCCAGGCCAATTGACAGGGCCTTAGGACCCCTAAGGCCAGATATTTCTGAATATAGGGCCTTATCCCATCTTTAGCTTTTTAAGCTTAGAAGATATTATTTGACATTGATTGGGGAGGCTGAGGTTTTTAACTCCACTGTTATTGGAGGTTGTTTCACGGCCAGGCCTAACACAGCAGTTTTTGCCCAGGCATCTCAGTAATCTGTTATCCATTTCTGGGGTAGCTTGCCTGTTTGATCAGTCTTGGGGGGTGTGAAGAGTGGACATTCATCTTCTACTAATATAGTTAAAGCCGTGACTATAGGAGTTTTTACTGAAGGATTTAGAAATTTCATTTGGGGGCCTTCAGGGTTAAAAGTTATTTTGGCCCAGAGCTTGGTGAGCAGATCTCTGCCCATCAATGGGTGCGGGCATTCGGGGATTACTAGGAAGGAGTGATGGATTTTTCCTTTCCCCAGGTCCATGGTCCTCTTAGTAGTCTAAGCCCGATATTTACTGCCATTAGCCCTTTGAACTACAGACCTTTTATTTGATATACGGCCCAAGGGGGCCTTAAGGGCTGAGTATACTGCTCCTGTATTCACTTCAAAGTTTACTGGGGTCCCCTACACTTCAAATCTTACCCTGAGCTAGGGGAAAGAATCTGAGCCCCAACTTTCTTAGTCATCCACCAGAGTCAGAATGGCTGGCTGGCATGTCTGTCTCTTTATAGGGCACTCTTTGGCCCAGTGTCCGTTTTTTTTTACAGTAGGCACATTGATCTGAGGCCAGGGGTGGCCTGTGGCACGGGCCCAGGTATCGCTTCCTGTCACCTGATGTCTTAATTTCTGGCCTCTTTCTTGTTGTGACCAGGATCTTAGTCAATGCCTTAGTCTTTCTTTTGCTTCTCTCATCCTCCCTCTGCTCCCTTTCTTTTTCCCTGTTTCTCTCTTATAGTATACTTTTTCGGCTTCTCTGACTAAATCTCTCTTTTAACTTTTTTTTTAATATCCATGGCAGCTTCAACAATTAAGGCCATCGTGACAGATGCCTTTTGATCTGCTGCCTGAGGATCGAAAGGAGTATATCTCTTATATGCCTCCATAATTCTCTCTAGAAACATAGAGGAAGATTCATCAGGCCTTTTAATAATTTCTCTTACCATGGCCAAATTAGTTGGTCACCTAGCGGCCCCTTGGATACCCGCTATTAGAGCCTGGGAATAATTGGACAGATGCTCCCTATCTTCAAAGGTGTTGGGGTCCCAGTTGGGTTGGTTAAAGGGGAAGGCAGCTTTTATTATGTTGGGAAGTTGTGTTGGTCGCCCATCAGGTCCGAGGATATTTTTTTCTAGCTTCCAGGAGGTTTTTCTCTCATTCCTCTGTCATGAAGAGAGTCCCTAGGAGTTGTTGGCAGTCATTCCATGTAGGCAGGTGTGAAAACGTTGGCGAGTTCTCTGAGTTTTTTTAGCCGGGCCAGCTTCCTCCAGGGAAGGAGGCGCTGTGTGTGTCATGGGACAGTCATCTGGAGGGCACTGGGTCATTCTGGCTTCCTCGAATGGTGGAGAGGCTGAGTCAGCAGCAGGGGAATTACTTACAGGATTTTGGGGGTTGGGGGACAAGGGCAGAGGATAAGGACGAGTAGAGTCTAGAGACTCAGGGAGAACAGAGGGTGGAGGTTGAGGAACAGAGAGTTTGAGAGATAGAATCATAGGGGAAGGAGTAGGAGTGGGTGCAGGGACAAGGAAAGGCTTCACCCATGGAGGAGGAGATTTGCAGAGGTCCTGACAAGTTAAGATATATGGCTATTGATCTGGATGTCTATGTGGCCCCGGCTGAAAGACAATATCTCAGACTTTTCAAATTAGTGCGAAGTAGAAACATCCTTCTAGAGGCCATCCGACTACAAAGGTGGGTTATTCTGAGACACAGAATCTGCCAGGTCTGGTGTTTTAATGAAAAAGAAAGATTCTGAGCCCTTAAGCAGACTTTGGTCCAGTGATTAAGGGTCAGGGACAGAGGCATTGAAGTGCTCTGTCCCATAATGAAATATACACAGACAGTGAAAGCAACAACACATGACACAGACAAGACAAGACAATAAAGACAGGCAATGGACGTCCAATACTGAGACCAGGACTGAGTAGCCGGCAAAACCTGATGGGCTGGCAATTCCGAATCTGAAAGAAAATATCACTGAGTCGAGGAGACTATGGTTCCTCGATTTCCCGAGTCCATCCCCCAGGGACATGGCCTGTGGCTCTGTGACATGTGTGTCAGCCACCGTGGGAGAGAGCTCACTCTCTTTACCAATAGCCATTTTGTCAAACCCTAACCTGAATCCTGAAACCAGAAAGAGGGGCCTTATTTACCCCCAGAGCATCCCGTTGGGGGTCTTTCATCTGCAGCTGCCGGATCTCGCTGGGGCCACCAGAAGTAAAGGTCGGGTGAGCATCGATGAAAGAGACCACCAAGAGACTGTCTAATGCAACAGCAAAGGGTTTATTGGGAGTCCGGCATGCAAGGGCTCAGAGCTCGCTTGAATAGAGCAGAGAGCCCTGAGAACAGCTTAAGAAGTGCTTATATATTTTCCTTGGAGAGGGCAGGGAGGGAAGTTTATTGATGGGTAAGGGCGAGTGGGCGGTTTGCGTGCAAATGGTTGATGGAGTACATTCTGCAGTTTGGCAGTTGGGGGCAGCACATTCTGGGAACAAGAAGAGCAAACAGTTCTCAAGATTTCAACAGTGTTTTATTAAGCATACAGAAAAACAGGAAGTGACAAGTACCTATTTTATTAACCTTTCAATATAAGTATGAAAACAGAAATCTAGGTTAGATTTGAAGCCCAGAAGTTCATTTGGCCCTTGATTGGTATACTCAGCTTTGAATTACGTTCCGTAGAGATGTCCCAGAATTATGGATATACAATGACACAGGACCTTGTACCTTCTCAGAGGTCAGTTCCAAAACACAGTCTCTAAGGGGAATCACACCAAAGTTCAAGACAAGATGGACTCAATTATCTCTACCAACCACCACACAAATGACCACAATTAAAACCAAAACACTCCCAAATGGCACTCATCTTCTTCCAAATAGACACTCATCATAACTTCTGGCAGGAGGATTCCATGAGAGGCGCAGTACAAGACAGTGTCCCAAATAATCTCCCTTTCCCCTCATTTGCCAAAAGTCAGAGTGGCCTGGACACCCTTCCTGTGAACCAGGAGTGATCAAATATGCCTGCCATTAATACAGCTCTGTTCTTCAATTTGAGGCCTACTGACGGTGGGGTTTAGATTCTTTATTTGAATTGGATTCATAAGAAAACCCAAGAACCTATGGGCTAGCATCTGCAAGGCTTTGAAGAACTCAATTGACCCAATGGATCCCTTTTCTCACTTGATTGAGGTCAGGAACCTTACAGAGGAATGCGAGAGACTTCATCAACAATGACTGATTTTTTGGCCATTTTGATTTTGGATCCACACATGGGATCTTTCTTTAGATCCATCAGGTGCTGATAATCTAAGCCACAGGCTCACACAGAGCCAAGAGGCTGATTCAGACACATCCCTTTACAATGCATTTAAGCAAAGAACCACAGGTGATGCCCATTCATTTCCGTTTGAAAACTGTTTTCTTCAGGTTTCACAAAATCGTGGCCTGAGGCAAAGAACTTCCTGACATTCAGGGCAACAGAACAATAGGTAATCAAAAGGCCCTTCGCAGGGTTTCTCTACCGAGACTTTCTGGGTCACAGTGATATCTAACTTTTCTGAGATGCTTGCCATTCTCTTCAGCTATCCAGTACATGTCCATGTCACAGTGCTTGGAGGTGGTACATATCGTGGATGCAAATGCATGAACCTATTCTGGAGAGTGGCTAGATTTCAGGAAGAAAACAGGAACTTAGGAAAATAGCAGGTGTTGCCCATCGATAAGGCAAGCCCTAGTGCATTCATAAATTGGGCAGGATGAATGCTGGGAAGCTTTCTACTTGACAGGAAACATCCATTGATGCATTCTCTTTTCTAATGTCTACAAGCAAGGACACAGTGGGATACACAGACATAGAAACACTCGCCTTGTGAAACAACTTACTAGAAACAGTTCACTCCAAACCAAACAAACCGACTTTCCTGCCTATTCTCAGAACATGAGACAAAACCACAAACACACATCCACACCCACAAAGGCACCTCCTTCCCCAAGTAGGTCTCTCACTCTCCAGAGTATCCTCTTACTGCTGGGCCATACTATGTTCCCCCGATATGGCGTTTCCTGTCTCAGATCTGGTCTCCTTGTCCAACTCTGTGAAGTGGTCAGGAGCCAGCTGTGAGCCACTACCTACTTTTTCAGGAATGGCCCCTCTTCAGAGAACTCCTGGCATTTGGCCATCCTCACATCAGTAGGTACCAAGAAAGACTGACTCTGTCCTTGCTAAATCGAAGCAAGTGAGACACTGGGACTGGGACTGAGACTGACTCTGTGTGCCTGGCTTCCTGGATCCCAAGTTCAGAGAGTTCCATTACCAAGGGATTGAAGTGAGGTCACATCCTTCAGGAACTTAATGAGGTCACTGCCTTGGCAACCACTTTGTCCAAACAGTTGCTTTCAAGCGTACCATGAGAAGGAGGCTTACCCTATTTTCTGTGGCACTTTCACAAATTAGAATGGTATATCAACCATAGGCACCAAGGAACCGCTCTCCACACAGGCCTGATTTGGTCCATCTTCTTTATATTTTGAAGAGAGCCTTTAGTCCAGGGAGCACTGCAGTGAACCTCTGCACTAAAACTATTAGCAAGCACCTGATGGAGGACGCCTCCATAGGTAAGTGGCTCCTTTATAACATCTGATATCTGGTTAAGGGAGATCTCTTCTGATGACAGAGATGTGGCACGGGGAGGCTCACATATACTTCTGTCCAGGACAGTAACGAGAATCTTTCTGTCCTCTGTTCTGTTCTGTAGGGAATTCCTCTGGAACTGTAGAGAGGTGCCGACGGGCACGCATGCACTCCTACCCTGGAGATTTAGCAAGATGTTGCACTCTTGCCCTGTTTCTGTGTTTAGGCGCTGGGTTTCTGTTTTTTTGTGTTCTGTGTTCTATTTTTTGGTTTTTTGTTTGTTTGTTTTTGTTCGTTTTGTTGTGTGATTTTGGTGGTAAAAACTTAAGTATATTGGACATGAAAATCAGAAATAAAGAGATTAAGCCTGACACCCCTTTGGACTGTGTTTTAAGGAATGAACTTTATCCCCCATTGTAAAGCAGGATGATTGAAGCCCCTAGCTGGCTGCCTGGAGCACACCCATTGCAGAGGGATATGCCTGCTGGGGACCTAAGAACTGAGTATCTCCCAGGTTAACAAGTGAAACTCCTTTAAAACCCCTTGTCCCTCCAGATAAAGAGAGTCACAACTTTGGCAGAGTCCCCTGTGTTTCTCCTTTGTTAGCCAAGCAGTAAAACTCCTTTTTTCTTTTTCTCAAAACCCAGTCCTCATTATTAATTTTGTATTAATTGGCTTCAAGGTCAGGAACCAAACTTTAAGTTACAAATCTTGTACCCACCCTCCGCCCCTGAACTTTGTGAGAGCTATCTACTGAAATGTTAGGAGATAGAGCATGCTTGATGTGGAACTGAATCAGAGGAGCTAATCCTGTATGTAAAAGGGGAAACTGAGGGACTCCCAGAAGCTGCCAAAGCCCTGTTGTTTCAGGGAATTACCTCCTTCCTTCCCTGCACTGTAAGGATTATGCCACCTCTGTCTTGTTAAAAAAAGAGAAAAAGAAAAAGGTGACACTAAATGCAGTAAAGTCACCATGGAGACACTTTATTTTACATTTCAGGTTGCCCTTCTGTGAAAACATCTGGTCCCCTTGTGGGGACATCTATGGTGCCACTGCTGTAGGAGATTTTTCTCTTATCTGCTCTGGTTTAAAGGGTTCTGTCTGACAGCCATGGTCTGGACCTCCTTTCTGTCTGTATTGTGTCTTAGTTTCTGGCCCTTTAAGGCATCTGCAATAATGTGTTGATATTATAAATTGTTTTTGGGGAATGATCTTAGCTGAATGTGTGTCTAAATGATGATGTTTTATTTTAACAATCTGGTAACTGAATGGGTTTTTGAAGCATTGCACAATCTTGCAGTAAAAAGTCGGGTTTAGGTAATTGTTTAGTTTATGATTTCAGATAATTCATGCCAGAGAACTTAAATACTTAGGATGGATAACTGAAGAACTCTACTTCCAAGTTGGCAAGAAACTTCACAATCATACGGTCTTTTTTTTTTTCTTCACCAATTTTGAATTGGGTAGCCTGGGAAAATGCCACTGTGTGTACCAGTGCATTAATTTGGACATAAATAGTAAATCATAGTATGGTGTCTGTTGACAAAACAAGATGTAAAGATATAAAATTTTGTGAATTGTATCTTAAACTTGTATCATAATTTTCAACATCTGAACCTGAAAATTATGGTTAAAATGTCTTAGTCCTGAGATGTCTGTTCAGAATAGCAGTTTTTTTGCTGCTCCTTCCAGACCTCAGCCATGACTTATGTTGAAATGCAAATGAAAGAAGCCTGCAAGCTTTGTAGGAGAGTGATTTGAGGTCTAAGGGAAAAAAAGGTAAATTGTATGTTATTTACTAATTACTGGCAAGTCATTTTTTCTAGGACTCTTATTTTTTTTCTTAGATACTTTATGTTTTTTGACCTCATGATTTTGAGCATACAGACCTAGGTTAATGTTTTTCTGATCAGTTCTATCTTTGACCAACTGTGGACTTTTTGAAACATTGCAATAAAGATTTCAACTACGAAAAGCTACAAGGCCTTTACTATTATTATGTGTGCACAAATTGTTATGTGTTGTATGTCTATATATACATATGTCCGTATATCATATATATGATACACAAATTAACATATATAAGGAGCGCTCATAAAAAAATAGCACTCGTAAAAACAAATTTTAAAAAAGTGGATCCAAAGATCTTTAATTCACGTGATTTAAATGTTTCAATTTAAATTGGATAAAGAGATAAAAACAAATGTCTTTAAATTTAAGCTTACAAAGTTTTCTAGGTGTTCAAACATCTAACAAAATATTAACATCTCCAAAATGTCTAATATGCCTTGGCTCTAGTACCTTTCCTTCAACATAAAAATGGTTTACACTGTTTAATACATTTCTCTAACTTTTTGATAAATAAGTAAAGTAAATTTGATATGGGATTACTCATTCATGAGTACTTTTGTTAGATATCTGATTGATTTACTAAGATCTGTATTTTTTTTAGTAAACTCTGTATAAGATTGTAAAAATCAGTCATGTGTTAATGAGACAAAAATTTCTTAAAACATAAGTTTACCCATAACATTGAGTTTATTAAGATTTATGTTTTCTAGAGCAAGCAACCATAAAAATTAAACAACTGATTAAAGAAAAACTGTTATTTTAGAGCACTGTACTGCCATTTCTTTAAAAGCCAAACTTGATTAATGTAGAAACATAAATGTAATTGTTATGCTATTAATGTTTTCATATCTTACAGGTATGCAAGTCTGTAAGGTAGAAACGTTTAAAGAGTATTATATCAAGCTGGTGCTCTGAAGTTGTGTGGTAAAAAATATAGTGTGGATTTATTTACCTGTTATCAATAAGATATGTAAATTTTTATGTTACTTTTTACATTGGGGAACAATTTAAATGTATTTTTAAGTTAATTAGAGCCTAATCTTTGTAAAGGTTAAAAACTTTCAGC